>NC_091556.1:41450133-41457633 GCF_042767895.1 Penaeus vannamei | reverse complement strand
GTCTGTCTGTCGCTTGTTTTGTTTTTGTTTGTTTGTTTATTTGTGTTTACTTTTTTGTTCTTTGTTTCTTTGTTCTCTCTTTGTTGTGTTTTGTCTCACTTTGTCTTTCTCTGTTTCTGTTTCTTTCTTTCTTTTTTCTCTCTTTCTCTTCCTCTCTCTCTCTCTCTCTCTCTCTCTCTCTCTCTCTCTCTCTCTCTCTCTCTCTCTCTCTCTCTCTCTCTCTCTCTCTCTCTCACTCACTCACTCACTCTCTGTCTCTCTCTCTCTCTCTCACTAGCTTTCTCTCTCTCCCTCACTCCCTCTTCTCATCCCTCCTTTCCTCCCTTCCCATATTCCATTTTTGTCGCATCGGATCTCCCTAACAACCCAGACCCATCTTCCCCTCATCTCACATCTGTTCCTCTCTTTTTCCTCATCTCTCATCTGTCCCTCTCTTTTTTTCCCTCTTTTCCCCTCCCCCCTCTCTCTTCCCCATTACTAGCTCCTCTCTTATCCCCTCTCCCTCCCCATCAGCAGCCTCTCTATTTTCCCCCTCTCCTCCCCATTACTAGCTCCTCTCTTTTCCTCTCCCTCCCCAACACCAATCCCTCTCTTTTCTACTCTCCCTCCCCATCAACAACCTCTCTCTTTTCCCCTACCCCCATTACCTACCCCTCCTTTCCCCCTCTCCCCTCTCCCTCCCCAACACCAATCCCTCTCCTTCCCCCTCTCCCTCTCCTTCCCCATCACCACTCCCTCTCTTTTCCCCTCTCCCCTCTCCTTCCCCAACACCAATCCCTCTCTTTTCCCCTCTCCCTTCTCCTTCCCCAACACCAATCCCTCTCTTTTCCCCTCTCCCGTCTCCTTCCCCATCACCACTCCCTCTCCTTTCCCCTCTGATCCCCCCCCTCCCTCCGCCAACCCCAGCCTCTCGAGGGAATCAGTAAAACCTCCCCAGGGTTTGATGTGTTTTGATGTGGCGTCTCGTTGCGTCAACTTTCGAATCTATTTGCGAGTGGTATCATTGCTGGGGGAGTTGGGGAAGAGGGGAGAGGGGTAGAGGGAAGAGGGGAAGAGGGGAGAGGCGAAGAGGGGAGAGGAGAGGCGAAGGGAGGTAGGGAGTGGGGAGAGGAGGGCGGAAGGGGAATGAAGGAAGAGGGGAAGGGGGTAGGAAAGGGGAAGGGGGTAGGGAGAGAGGGAGAGGAGGGCGGAAAAGGGTTAGAAAGGGGGTAGGGCGTTAGGGAAGGGGAAGAGGGGAAAGAGAGGCGAAGGGGGATAAAGAGAGGGGAAGGGGGTAGGAAAGGGGAAGGGGTAGAGAGAGGGGAGAGGAGAGTAGAAGGGGGATAAGGGGATGGGAGTGGAGAGGGAAAGAAGGGACGGGGTGGGAGAGTCAGATTGGAGTTTAAAAGTGAGAGATGGTAGTGATAATAATAATAAATATAATGATAACGATGGCGATGAACATTATTATTGTCATAATAATGAAAATAGCATTA
The DNA here is from genome assembly GCF_042767895.1 of Penaeus vannamei. NCBI lineage: Eukaryota > Metazoa > Arthropoda > Malacostraca > Decapoda > Penaeidae > Penaeus > Penaeus vannamei. The sequence continues at coordinate 41,456,158 of NC_091556.1, read as the reverse complement.
ATGAGACTAGTAATAAAACTAATGTTAATGAATAAAAACGACAATATGGAAAGTAATAGCAATGATAATAATAATGATAACGAAGATTAGTATGATTATCATGATAAAAATAATATTAATAAAATTATTAATAAACTAACCATATTAAAAGTTAATTTTTTTATATACTGGAAAAGTTTCTCAAGCAGACACGGGAATGAATGGAAGAAGCCCCTCCCGCTCCCCCCCTCCCCAGAGAAGAAGCTCCCCCCTCCCCAGAGTAGAAGCCCCCCACCCCCAGAGAAGAAGCTCCCCCCCCTCCCAGAGAGAAGCTCCCCCACCCCCCCAGAGAAGAAGCCCTCCACCCCACCCCAGAGAAGAAGCTCCCCCCCCTTCCCCCCAGAGAAGAAGCTCCCCCCCTCCCCAGAGACCCAGAGTAGAAGCTCCACCGCCTCCGCCCCCCACAGAGCTTAAGGGCGGTGTCCCAGGGAAGGGGGTGAACACACGTTAGATGGGCGTACGTGAGACGGGCGTGCACCCCTCGCTCCAACGCCCGAGAGCCGCCCACCCGCCCACCTGCTGCCGTGACGGTACCTGTCGATTTGCAGCGCCGTGGACGTTGTGTCATGTCATGTCATGCTGTACACGGCGGTTTAACAGCCGTTTGGAGTGGGCGAGGGGGGGATATATATATTTTTTCTTTCTTTTCTTTATCTTTCTTCTTTTTTCTTTTCATTTTTTTCATTTCGTTTTCTTTCTTCTTTCTTTCTCTTTCTTTTCTTTCATTTTTTCGTTTTCTTTTTTTTCTTCTCTTTACTGCTCTTTTTTCTCTTCTTTCTTTCACTTTTCGTTATGTTTTTTTTCTTTCTTTCTTTCTTTCTTTCTGTCAATCTTTTCTTTCCTTTTTCCGTTCTCTTTTTTTCTTTCTTTCTTTCTTTCTTTCTTTCTTCCTTTCTTTCTCTTCTAGGAAGATCTCGCGCTAAGACGGAAGATGCGGTAGTCATGGGAAAAGGGGGGGAGGGGGAGGGGATTCTACCGTTCGGGGAATGAGGAAAAGGATCGAGGGGGGAGGGGGAGGAGGCTAGGGAGGGGGTTGTCGTCATATTTGGTGCTCGATGTTCTTATCTTGTTATCTTTTCTGAGTGTAATGCACACACATGGACACACACACATGCACACACACACACACACACACACACAAACACACACACACACACACACACACACACACACACACACACACACACACACACACACACACACACACACACACACAAACACACACACACACACACACACGCATACATTTCCACTCACAAACAACAACAACAACAAAACACAGGTACGATCACACACACACGCAACACGCCTATGGACACACACAAACATGTGCACAACCCACCCCTTCTCCCCCCTTTCCCCCACCCCCTCCCGCCGACACCCCGCCCACAATAAAACAGAGTACAAACGCCCATAAATACACCTACACTTCCCATCCAATTGACCAAGAAAGACACAGGAGACGTCGTAAATACAGAGCGGTTCTCTCCCCGCCCCCCCTCGCCCCCCCACCCCCACCCCCCGCTTCGGCCGCCGCGTCAGCTGGGCGTAAATCAAGCAGAATGGGCGTGTGGAAGCGCCCGTGAGAGGGTAGGTCGCCCGCGCGCGAGGTACGGGCGCGGAGGTATTGAGTGGGGAATGGGCGTGGTGTTTTGGAGGAGGGGGAGGGGGGTGTGAGGTGGGGGAGTGGGCGTGATGTTTTGGAGGAGGGGTGGGGGTGAGGTGGAATGGGGGGGGATAGTGAAGGGTGGGTGGAGATATCGTGGGTTGGGGGGGGTGGGGGGTAGATGAGAGTGAGGGGGTTTGTAGGTGGGTGGGTGGTGGGGGTAGATAAGAGAGAGGGGGTTGCAGGTGGGTGTGGACGGTGTATATAGAGTGATTCTTTTAGTTATTGGGGAAAGGGGGAGGGGATTGATCGGGTGAGAAATTGGAGGGGGATGGGGAGATTGTGGGGGTGGGGTGGGGGTGGATAAGACAGCTGTTCTGTAGGTCTACGCCTTCCCACGGTGATTGAGTGTCCCTCCGTGCTATAAGTGACACCTGATGAAACGCAGACCAAGGTACAAATCGACAAGACTATGGTGTGTATGTGTGCGTGTGTGTGTGTGTGTATGTGTGCGTGTGTGTGTGTGTGTGCGTGTGTGTGTGTATGTGCGTGTGTGTATGTGTGTGTGTGTGTGTGTGTGTATTTGTGTGTGTGTGTGTGTGTGTGTGTGTGTGTGAGAGAGAGAGAGAGAGTAAGAGTGTGTGTGTGTGTGTGTGTGCGTGTGTGTGAGAGAGAGAGCGAGAGAGAGAGAGAGAGATAGAGAGAGAGAGAGAGAGAGAGAGAGAGAGAGAGAGAGAGAGAGAGAGAGAGGGAGAGAGAGACAGACAGACAGACAGACAGACAGACAGACAGAGAGAGAGTAAATGAATCGTAAATACGACTGCAAATAAATCCTCAATATAATCATAAACAAGAATATACATTATAAAAAACGCACGTGTGACAGTGCGTGTAAAACGGCAAACAAATCGTAAATAGGACCGCAAATAAATCCTGAATGTAATCGTAAACAAGAATATACATCGTAAAAACAAACAAACAAAGAACTATGGCACAAATCGTATCCATTTTATCCCTACAGACAAGACGATAGTATCTATACGTATCGATTCTGTGACAGGTGCCAAAGCAAGCGTGTTTACCTTATGTTATTTTGGTAACACTGTTTACCAGAAAGGTGCCATGTGCTCGCCCTTGGGTTACTCTCAGACCTGTGCCACTGCCTCTACAGTGCCACACACACACGCTCGCGCTATGTGTATGTGCGTTTTTGTGTGTGTGTCATGATGTTTGGAGTGTTATTCTTATTGAGTTGTGTGTTTGTGTGTATGTGGGTTATTGTGTGTGTGTGTGTGTGTGTATGTGGGTTATTGTGTTGTGTGTGTGTGTATGTGGGTTATTGTGTGTGTGTGTGTGTGTGTTTTATGTTTGGAGTGCTATTCTTATTGATTTGTGTGTGTTTGTCTTTGTGTGTATGTGCGTGTGAGTGTGTGATGATGTTTGAAGTGCCATTCTTATTGATTTGTGTGTGTGTTTGTGTGTGTGTGTGCGTGTGCGTGTGTCATGATGTTTGCAGTTTCATTCTTATTTGTGTGTATGTGTGTGTGTGTGTGTGTGTGTGTATGTGTGTGTGTGTGTGTGTGTGTGTGTGTGTGTGTGTGTGTGTGTGTGTGTGTGTGTGTTTTATGGCCCGTCCTTAATATGTCAGTCTCATTGATCTTTGTGTGGGTGACCCGCGCTTATACCTTATACTGTGCGTATTTATGGCACTCCATTTGCTCTGGAATGATGCTTCATTTGTCTGTGTTGAGCGATATATATTTTTTTCCTTTGTCCTCTCTTTGTGGTTTTCCTTTCTCACATATTTGACATTTCTCTTTCCTTCTTTCTTTCTTTCTCTTTCTGTGTCTGTCTCTCTGTCTCTCTCTCTCTCTTTGTGTCTTCTTTGTCTCTCTCTCTCTCTCTCTCTCTCTCTCTCTCTCTCTCTCTCTCTCTCTCTCTCTCTCTCTCTCTCTCTCTCTCTCTCTCTCTCTCTCTCTCTCCAACCTCCTTCCCCTTTCACTCCCTTTACCCCTTACTCTATATCTCTCCTTCTCTCTTTTTTTCCCTCCTTCCCTTCTCCTTCCTTCCCTCTTTACTCCATTTACCCCTTACTCTCTCTCTCTCCCTCCCTCCCTCCTTCTCTCTCTCTCTCTCTCTCTCTCTCTCTCTCTCTCTCCCTCCCTCCCTCTCTGTCTGTCTCTCTCTCTCTCTCTCTTTTTCTCTCTCTCTGTCTCTGTCTGTCTGTCTCCCTCCCTCCCTCCCTCCCTCCCTCCTTCCCTCCTTCCCTCCCTCTCTCTCTCATGCCTCACGCTTCCCTCCCTTATTTTCCCTCACTTGTCACTATAAGCTGGCCCATTTGTCAACTCGGTGGCGTTTCTCACTGTAACTGTGTCTCCTTATGGTCATGTTCCACCCTGTCATTTTGCCAATTTATTGTTAATATTGCACTGTGTGTAGGTGATTGTGGTGGTGATGATGGTGATTGTGGTGGTGATGGTGGTTGTTTTGGTGATGATGGTGATTGTGGTGATGATGGTGATTGTGGTGATGATGATGGTTGTTTTGGTGATGATGATGATGGTTGTGAGTGTATGGTGGTAATGATGGTTGTATGATGATGGCTGTGACTGTATGTAGTGATTGTGATAAAGAAAGATAAAAAAAGGAAAAAGGGAGAATGATAGAAAAATAAGAAGGAAAGAAAAAGAAAAGAAGGGAATAAAGAAAGAAAGAATAGAAGGGAAAAAGGCGTAACGCGTTCACTTGCTCTCATTTCATCTCCTATTTTTGTCTGTTTTCATCTGTCTGTCTGAGGTTCTTTATGTCTCTCTTCAGCTATTTTTTGTCTCTTTTTATCTGTATGCCTCTCCCTCTCCCCTCTCACTTCTCCCCTCCGTCATTCCCTCTCCCCTCTCCCCTCCTTCATTCCCTCTCCCTCTCACTTCTCCCCTCCCTCATTCCCTCTCCCTCTCACTTCTCCCCTCCTTCATTCCCTCTCTCTCTCCCCTCTCTCATTCCCTCTCCACCTCTCCCCTCCTTCACTCCCTCCCCTCTCCCCTCCCCCATTCCCTCTCCCCTCTCCCCTCCCTCTCACTTCTCTCCTCCTTAATTCCTACTCTCCCCTCCCTCATTCCCTCTCCTGTCTCTCATTCCCTCTCCCTCTCCCCTCTCCCCTCCCTCACCCCTCTCTCCCTCCCTCATGCCCTCTCACTTCTCCCCTCCCCCATTCCCTCTCCCTCTCCCCTCTCTGTCTCCCCTCCTTCACTCCCTCCACCCTCTCCCCTCTCCCCTCCCTCTCTGTCTCCCTCCACCCTCTCCCTCTCCCCTCCCTCACTCCCTCTCCCCTCTTGATGCCTCGGAACGGCAAATGTAATGGGAGGTTTTACAGCCCCGGGTTTCCCATTTGGTATTCTGGTGGAAGGGATGCCTTGCGACTTATGCCAGCGTTCGGTGGCTTTTGGGAGTGTGGGGAGTGAGGGGAGTGGGGAGGAGGGGGAGAAGGGGGAGGGGTGAAGGGGGAGTGGGAGGAAGGGGAGGGGAGTTGGGAGATGGGGGAGAAGGGGGAGGGGAGTTAGGGGAGAAGGGTGAGGGGAGTAAGAGGTGGGGAGGGGTGTGGGGAGAAGGGGTGAGGGGAGTAGAGAAGGTGAGGGAGTTGGGAAAAGGCGGAGGGGGAGGGGAGTGAGAGGAGGGGGAGGGGAGTAAGAGGTGGGGGAGGAGAATGGGAGTGGGGAGAAGGGGGAGGGGAGGGGAGAAGGGAGTAGGGGGTGGAGAGTGGGAGTGGGGAGAAGGGGGAGGGGAGTGGGGGGTGAAGGCGAGGGGAGGGGGGAATGTAGAGGGAGGAGGATAGAGAGGGTGAGGGAAATGTGATGGTAGAAGAGGAGAGAATGGGGAGGGAGGGAGTGGGGAAGAAGGAGAGGAAGAGGGGAAGGAGGAGGATATAAAGAAGGTGAAGGGAAATGGGAAGGAAGGATAGGAAGAGGGAGAGGGGAATGGATGTGGGGAAAAAAGAGATAGGAGAGGGTGAGGGGATTGGGGAAGAGGGAGAGGGGGGGGGCGGGAAGTAGCGTCTGGGGTGCATTTAGGTTAAGGCTTAAACGATCTTTCCGTGTGTCTTCCCGTCCTCCTCTCTCTCTCTCTCTCTCTCTCTCTCTCTCTCTCTGTCTCTCTCTCTCTCTCTCTCTCTCTCTCTCTCTCTCTCTCTCTCTCTCTCTCCCTCTCTCCCTCTCCCTCTCCTCCTCTCCCTCTCCCTCCCTCTCTTTCCATCTATCTATCTCTGTCTCTGTCTCAATATATCTATCTCTATCTCTGGCTCTATCTATCTATCTCTATCTCTGTCTCTATCTATCTATCAGTCTATACCGCTGTCTCAGTTTCTACCATTCTCTCTTTCTCTCTTCT
>NC_091556.1:41442633-41445133 GCF_042767895.1 Penaeus vannamei | reverse complement strand
GTAGGAGGGGGCGTGGAGGGGGGGCGTGTGTGGGGGGTAGGGGAAGGGGATTGGGAAGGGGTGGGGGGGTAGTAGGGGAGGGGACCGGGGGGCGTATGGGGGGTAGTGGGAGGGGAGGGGGCGTGTGTGTGGGGTGGGGGAAGGGGGTGTATGGGGTGGGGATAGGGAGAGTGTGTGTTTTGTGTGTGTTTGTGTGTGTGCACGTGCATATATACACATTCACACATTCACATGAGAGTGCATATTTATTTTTTATGTATAGATCTATATATAAATATCCCTCTATGTATACGTATTCATCTCTCTCTCGTTGGCGAATAGATACAAAAGAAACACATTATTGCATATTATTTCTATCTATCAAGTTTCTATATCTATATCGTTCTTTCGTTGACGAATAGAAACAAAAGAAACACATTATTGCGTATTATTTCTATCTATCAAGTTTCTATATCTATATCATTCTTTCGTTGACGAATAGATACAAAAGAAACACATTATTGCATATTATTTCTATCTATCAAGTTTCTATATCTATATCGTTCTTTCGTTGACGAATAGAAACAAAAGAAACACATTATTGCGTATTATTTCTATCTATCAAGTTTCTATATCTATATCATTCTTTCGTTGAAGAATAGATACAAAAGAAACACATTATTGCACCAACCCAGAGAAGTCTTCCATCGCGAACTCCACCAGAAAACTTCCCATACATCGATGACTTGACACGTGCAGAGTCAGATGACCTGCGAAAGAGGTCAAGGGGTCACTCTGAAAGGCGGCGTGACTTGCCCAAAGGCGTTTCTCACCTTATGAACCAGTATTTTCCGACTGGCGATGAAGGTCACCTGTTACGTGCGTTTTTTTTTTATGTGTGTGTATGTGTGTGCGTGCGTGTGTGTGTGTGTGTGTGTGTGTGTGTGTGTGTGTGTGTGTGTGTGTGTGTGTGTGTGTGTGTGTGTGTGCATGGTAGTATTGGGAAGGGTGAGAGAAGGAGTGGATAGAGAGAAGGAGGAGGGAGGGACGGAATAAAGGAGAGAGGGAGGGAGGGAGGGTGGAGGAAAGGAGAGAGAGAGAGGGAGAAGGGAGGAAAGAGAGAGAGAGAGAGACGGATAAAGTATTAAAAATGAGACATGAAAAGAGATAGAGTTGAGACAGAAAAAGAGTCAGACAGAAGATGACAGCTGAGAGGAACAGAAACGGACAAGCAGAAAGCCGAGAAAAGAAACGTGGAGGAAGAGAGAAAAAATAGAGAAAGAAAAAAAAGAACGAATAATGTAATAAAAAACACATTAGGAATGACAGAAGCAAGAAGGAATTACACAAGGTGACATTGGCGTTGAGTTTGTTCGTTCGTACGCACGTGTGTGTCTCTTCATGTCCGAACTTGTTTACTCGACATCCCTCCCCCCCACCCCCACCACCCTTTCGGTTAATCAAAGACAAGAAAATCAAACGAAACAATTATCCGAACCGCAGAACTTTTTTATTTTACAAATTTTTCAAACAACAAACCTTCGGAAGCCAAAGAAGGGAGTTGAGACACAGCGCCGTAGAATCATAATGTTTACCAGCCTACGCAATGCCCCTTGCAGTGTTACCAACGGGGAGGCCAACCCGCGAGAAGGATCAGTGTTGCCAGTTGCGGTTGGCTAAGGGTTGTAGGTTGTAGGTTGGTGTAAGTGGGACTCGAAATAAGTATTAGGAAGTATTAATATGTTTGTGTGTAGAGTATATATATATACATGCATACTTACATGCATACATACATACTTACGTGCATAAACACAGATATATGCAGTATATATATACATACATATATACATACACACACACACACACACACACACACACACACACACACACACACACACACACACACACACACACGCACGCACACACACACACACACACACACACACGCATATATATATATATATATATATATATATATATATATATATATATATATATATATATATATATATATATATGTATATATATATATATGTGTGTGTGTGTGTGTGTGTGTGTGTACAAATATACATACATACATACATACATATGGTCACTCATTTAATTAATCGAGATACAGGGACGGCGCTCATCTCACACATTACGCACGCGTCAGCATCAGCTAAGCCCACCTCGTCAGTCTCACGTCAGCGCCGTCCCCGTCAGCATCACAATCAGCTGATCAAGGTCATGCACAGAGGACTCGGGTGGTCATGGCACAAGGGGGTCGATGTGGGGTCTGTCATGCACCGGAGGACGCCTGTCAGACTGTCATGCATCGCCGTGACAGGGAGTATATGACGTTTGTAGTCAGGAGGTTGGGGAGAGGAGAGGCGAAGGGAGGAGGACAGGGAGGGAGGGGGGCGAAGGGAGGGAGAGGCGAAGGGAGGGAGGGAGGGGGCGAAGGAGGGAGGGGGCGAAGGGGAGGGAGGGGGGGGCGAAGGAGGGAGGGGGGAAGGGGGGGAGGGGGGGGGAGGGGGGG
>NC_091556.1:41440807-41442133 GCF_042767895.1 Penaeus vannamei | reverse complement strand
TAGAAAACGTGATTCCAACATCTAACGGGAACGAATGGTTCTCTTTCTCCCGGTCGCGTCGTGAGAAAGCCGCAAGTGAAGACGATCTGAAAAGCGCAAGAGTAAATAAAAGGGAAAACTATTAAGGGGATAAGATAATTACCCAAATAAACTTGAGATAATTACCTTTTTTGATCAACGCGGGAAAGGTGATTGCTATACCCCCCTCCCCCTTCCTCCTCCTCCTCCTCTGCAATCAGGGTCGGACGCGCGGTGTCGGGTTTCGTATAATAAGCGACCGAGTTTCACCTTACGCAGGAAGGGTGTGTGCGAGACAGAGAGGCTTCATTACCGAGGTGGCTTCCACGGGGGAGAGACCCTTAGCCGGCGAGGGAATGGTGGTGCGGGGGAGAGAGGGCGAGTCGGAGAAAAGGGAAGAGAGGAGAGGGATGGATAATGGGGATGGGAGAGAGAGAGAGAGAAGGAGGGATGGGAGAAGGGAGAGAGAAAAAGAGAGATTTGGTGAGGGGGAAGGGAGGGATGGGAGAAGGGGGAGAGGGACGGAGGTTGAGGGAGAGAGAGAAGGAGGGATGGGAGAAGGGAGAAGAGGGGAGGGATGGAAGAAGGGGAAGGGGGAGAGGGAGAGAGGTTGAAGGAGAGACAGACAGAGAAAGACAGACACACAGTTAGAGAAACAGAAAAAGAGACAAACAGACAGACAGAGACAGAGAGAGAAAGGGAGAGACAGAGAGAAAGACGAAGACAAAGAGCAACGACGCTAATTATCAACACGCACCGAGAGGAAATAGATCCACATCGCCAAGGAAGGGGAAGGGAAAGGACGAGGGGAGAGGAAGGGAAGGAAGAGGAAGGGAAGGGAAGGGGTGAATTCCAGCCTGTTCGGACTGCCTCTTCGTAATCGATGAGGCGCCGGAAGACAGGAGATAAGGACAACCTGTCAGGGAGTCCAGCTGGGGCGAAATATTTCCAATTTTGCTGCTGTTCTCGTCGCATTCGCAGTATGGTAATTCTACGTGTGTGTGTGTGTGTGTGTATATTCTAGGTCTGTGTGTGTGCGTGTGTATGTGTGTATATTCTAAGTCTGTGTGTGTGCGTGTGTGTGTGTGTGTATTCTAAGTCTGTATGTGTGTAAATTCTAATTCTGTGTGTGTGTGTGTATGTGTTTGTATATTCTAATTCTACGTGTGTATATGTGTGTATATTTTAATTTTATGTGTGTGTGTATTCTAATTATATGTGTGTGTGTGTGTGTATGTGTGTATATACGTGTATGTCTTTTTGCCTTTCTTTAATGCATGTGTATTTACTTATATGAACATGTGGATA
>NC_091556.1:41418307-41438307 GCF_042767895.1 Penaeus vannamei | reverse complement strand
TCGTTGCTAAATTTATTCTTCCCCTTCATTCTTCCATTTTTCCTTTCGTTAAATTCGGTTATCTCTCCTCCTTCCCTCTTTCGTTAAGTTTGTTTATCTCTCCTCCTTCTTCCCTCTTCTTTCGTTAAATTCGTTTTCTCTCTTCCTTCCCTCTTCTTCCGTTAAGTTCGCTTTCTCTCCCCTCCTTTTTCTATCTTCTTTCGTTAAATTCATTTTCTCTCCCCTCCCTCTTCCCTCTTCTTCCGTTAAGTTCGTTTTCTCCCCCCCCCCCTTCTTCCCCCTTTCTTTTAATTCGTTTTCTCTCCCCTCCTTCTTCCCTCTTTCGTTAAGTTCATTCTCCCCCCTCCTTCGTCCCTCTTCTTTCGTTAAATTCCTTCTTTCCTCCTTCGTTATTTTTTTCATTATTGTTCCTTCATTATTTGGTTCCGTATCTTCTTTGCTTTGGCTGAATTTTCGTGTTCGATATTTCTTCGTTAAATATATTTCCTTTCGTTTTTTTTTTCTTCTAAATTCGTTCTCATTTTCTCCATTCACACTTCTTTCTCGCTTTTTTCTTAAATTGACCCAATTTGTCCAAAAAAAAAAAAAATACCCCTTCTTTCTCTAAAATTTACCACCCCCTCCGCCTCTTCGAAGTGAATCGCCCACCTTCTAAGTTTATTTAACCCCAACCTTTTTTTCTAAATCCACACCCCCACCCCCTTTTCTAAATCCACGCCCACCCCCTTTTCTAAATCCACCCAACCCCTTTTTTCTAAATCTAATCCCACTTTCTAAATTCACCATTTTTTTTTTTTTTTTTTTTTTTTTTAATCTAAACTCCGTCCAAATCCACCAGCGTCTAAATACAACCCTCGTTTCTACACCTAAACCCTCTCTAAATCTGCATATTTCTAAAACACTCCTTTTCTGAATCTAAAATCCTCTCTATATCCGCCTATTTCTAAATGAAATCCCGCCCATTTTCTAAATCTACCCACCACCCCCCACCCTACCCCCGCTTTTGAATTCACTCCCGCCTTTTCCGGCAACAAAAAGATGGCCAGGGAGCGTTAATGTAAAAAAAGAAAAAGAAAGAGAGAGAGAAAGAGAGAGAGAGAAATTAGAAAGAAAGAAAGAGAGAGAAAATAGAAAGAAAGAAAAGAGAGAGAAAATAGAAAGAAAGAAAGAAAAGGAAGACATAAATAAACATAATACATAAATAAACATAAGTAACTACACAAATAATAAACAATACATAAATAAACAAATGAATAACAACACAAAGAGAACAGCCGCCCCTCACGAATCAGGAGAGGCGAGGCAAGAAGCCCAACAGTGAGGCAAGTGGACGTGAATGAGGCGACGAGATGGAGGATGGGCGGCCGCGGGCGGTCATGGGCGCCCCTCGTGTCCATTCGCGCGCCCCGGGTTGCGATGTGGGTCGAATGGGCTCTTCAATTGCGGTATGTTGGGGGGAGGGAGGGGGAGGGGGTATGGGATGGTAGATATGGGTGAGGTTATGTGGCGGTGGATGGAGGTATGCGAAATTTTTTTCTTGTTTTGAGAGTTAAAAGATATATGGGGAAAGTTGGCTTAAAATTTATAAGCACACATACACGCACACATACGCACACACATACACACACACACACACACACACATATGTATATATATATATATGTGTGTGTGTGCGTGCGTGTGTGTGGATTTACATTGTGTGTAAGTTATATATATCTAAATCTATCAATCAATATATTTATATGTATAATTATTTATTTATTAAATTATTTCTGTACATGCAAAATTTATATATAGCTAGATAGATAGACACATACACATTGATATGTGTGTATATACAACATACATACGCACACACTTGAAAAGCACGATTATTGCTCAGCGAAACGCACATCGCTGTCCATTTCGCGTGTTGCGAAATCCTGAGGCGAAGAGGTATAATGGCGCCTCGTTTAGCAACATTCACGCTCAGGAAAGGCGACGTCCTCATGCTGCTTCTTTGCCTTGCAGTGTTGGCGTTGCTGCTGGTGGTGGGTGCGGTGACCTGCTCCCCGCTGCCCAGCGACTTCCCCGCCCACGCCGCCCAAGATGCCGCCCACCACGTCGAGGTTACCCACGAGGTGCGCCACGTCACGTTTGAAGTAAGTGAGGAGGTGAGCGACGCCACCGCCTCGTCCCAGGTCCCCTCCGCCGTCCCCCCCGAGGATGACCCCCCCATCCCCACGGCGACGACCCCCCCGACCCTCCCCGACGCCCACCTTCCGCACCACGTGGCTCAGCTCGACCTCCAGCCCGCCCACCACACGCTGCCCGAGGAGCACGGGCTGGAGGAGAAGGAGGAGGACGTCCCCGAGACCGAAGGATTCCTCTCCGACGAGCCGCATGCCGAGGACGCCGTGAAGGACGAAGGGATTCTCGGCGCCCTCCAGGAAGACGAGGACGTGGAGGTCGAGGCTAAGGAGGAAGAAGGAGGCCTCGGGGAGGACACGGCAGCGGAGAGGGTCTCGAGTGAGAGCGCCTCGGGAGAGCACGACCCGCAGGACATCGCGCGGGGCGTCGTTCCCGAAGACACCGCGGCCGAGGAGACCAGCCTGGCGGAGGACGCGTCGGCCGGGCAGGAACACACAGAAGAAGACCAAGAAGAGAAAAGTGCAACACACGGCGCTGAACTCCAAGAACACGTGGCGAATGAAAGTGCAGTGGAAGACCATGTGAGTGGGGAGAGTGCGATTCAGGAGGAAAAGTCAGAACAAAGTGTTGCCGAAGAAAATGCCCCCGAGGAGAGTACAGTGGAAGAACAAGCGCCCGTAGAAAACGTAGCGATAGAGAGCAAACCAGAAGACTCCGTACCTGAAGACAGTGACCTTGGAGAAAGCAAAGCAACTGGAAGCTCTTCAGAAGCGAATACAACGAGTGAGGTCGCGTCAGGAGAGGAAATGACAAACGAGAATGTCCAGGCAGAGAGTGTCACAGTGGAAAGCGTGTCAGAAGAACAGGCCGTGGAGAAGGAGCCAGAGGTAGAGGCGCATGTACACCCTGTCGAGATGATGCAAGCCGACGAGACGCGAGAGACTGTCGTTCTAGCCGAGCCCGTCGCGGAGGAGAGCAAAGAGGAAGAGAACAAGACGGAAAAGGAGATTGTCTCGGAAAGACACACCGCGGAGGAGAACAAAGAGGAAGAAAAGACGGAAAAGGAGATTGTCTCGGAAAGACACACCGCGGAGGAGGACAAAGAGGAAGAAAAGACGGAAAAGGAGATTGTCTCGGAAAGACACACCGCAGAGGAGGATAAAGAGGAAGAAGACGAAACGGAAAAGGAGATCGTCTCGGAAAGACACACCGCGGAGGAAGACGTAGCGGAGGTGGCCGCCCCAGAGGAGGGAGAAGAGAGCGAAGCCCAGGAGGACGTCCCGCAAGACCACGCTGCGGCAGAGGGAGAGGCGGAGGAGGAGATGGCTGCAGCAGCGCGAGACGCTGCGAGTCATGAAGGGGACCAGGAGGAAGTTCTGGCAGACGCTTCGGAACAGGAAGCTAGCCATGAAGAACCCAACTCCACAGACATCATGGACCCCAGGGTTAAGAAGGAAGTGGAGATTTCGGAGGAAGAAAAAAGAAGCGCCGAGGAAACCGCAGGAACTGAGGAGAAGACCGAAGGCGAAATCTTGCCCCTCGACCTGGAAGCCTCGGAGGAGGAGGAGACGCAGCCGATCCTAGTCGCGGCCGAAGGGGACCACGCCGGTTCTCCCTCTCCAGCCGAAGGCCAGAGTGACCAGGGCGGCGTGGCCTTCGTCAACGATGCGCCGTCGTCCCTGGATAGCTCCGAGTTGTCCTCCGAAGAGGTCCCCATCCCGGTGGAGATGCACACGGACACCGAGGGCGACAGTGGGGTGGAGATCACGCCGGCAGAGACTCCTCGCAAATCCCGCATCTACATCGAGGATGACTATAGCGACCCCGCTCGCGTCACCCACCCTGAAGACCCCGCTGTTCCCGAGGACGCCGCCGAGGAGGAGAGCGAGCACAGAGTAGTCAACAGCGGCCTCGAGAGCATGAGCATGACCTCGCCGACTCCTGAGGTGCCACCGCAGAATGTGCCAGTCGAGGCCACCGTCGAGGAAGACCAGGTTCCTCCCGCCAACAGCGAGGAAATAGAGTCGGTCACCCCGCCCCTCGACGCCGCAGAGCCTGAGGAGAACGTCACCTCCGTCATCGATAAGGTCGAGGAGCCTCCCGCAGTGCACGAGACGGAGGAGGAAGTGAGCGTAGTCGACGACGTCCTTCCGAGTTCGAGTGTTGCCCCTGCGCTCGCCGAGGACTACCCCGACTCCTACACTGACCCTCTGGATGCGGCTGACCTGCCTGACATCGACGTGACGCACGAGGACTTGCCCTCCAAGGAGCAGCCTCTGGACAAGGGCGAGGATGCCGGCGCTGGCCAGCCCAGCGATCACGCGTGAGTATTTGGTCATAGTCAGGATGTCAGGATTTCTACAGTCAGTTTTCATATTGAGTCAAAATCGGTTGTTTTCCAACATGTCGATTCTACAAGATATGAGTAAATAATATGTAAATTCCCATGGTAACTAACAGTGTAAAAATCACGGCGTTCCTTTGATAGATATAAATGGGGTAGTTAACAGTATACAACTTGCAGTTTCCTTGTAGAATTCATTGTTGAGAGAAAAGGTAAAATCAAAGCCCACTGAGTTGCAATATTTCGAGGACCCCTTTTCTACGACTCGCAATATCTCGACAGCGGTGAGGTGGCAGGTGACTCCAGCGACCTGGCCGCGAGTGACCACATGCTGGAGGTGGAAGCAGGCACGCCTCGGGTCCTGCCGCCCCAGCAGGAGCAGGTGAGCGCCGCAGCTCCCACGACCCTCACCGTCGGATGCATCATCGCCATCGTGTTCGGCGTTCTCGTGTCTCTAGTCATTCTCGTCGGTAAGCTGTGGATTCGCTCCGTTCTGCCATTGTCTTTCTGCTCCTCTGAACGAGTTTCTGAAATGAATTGTTTTTGTCTGAAAGAACTGGACATTTTTTTTTTACTGACGTGACCACATCAGTTACACAATTAACTTTACTCAGAACACGAAATGTCGCTACAGGATTTATTCGCTTAAACACACACACACACACACACACACACACACACTCACACACACACACACACACACACACACACACACACACACACACACACACACACACAGACACACACACACAGACACAGACACACACACACACACACACACACACACACACACGCACACACACACACACACACACACAAACAAACACACACACAAATAAACACACACTCACTCCCCCCCCACACTCCCCACCCCCAACACACACCTCCACACAAGCCCAAAACATCCACATCTTCCCACCCCCTCCCAGACGCCCACCAACTTCCCCCTCTCCTGGCGCAGCGGTAACGTGCTGGTCTAGCAATCTTGCGGACCAGCGTTCAATCCCACGCCCGGCCAGTGAATGGTAGTAACCCCGGCCATTCCTTGCACACAGGGGGAGATCCGGGCAAAAATAAAACAGACAGCATGCCACAGCAAAAAAAAAACATCCATTGTAACAAACGGAATCAAAACTAAATCAATTAAATTCCCCCAGGCGTCGGAGGTTTCGTCCTGTACCAGCGACGAACTCTGAACCGCCCCAAGGCCCTCAACTCCGATAGGGGCTACGCGGGCAGCGACTCCGGGGGCTACATCGACGACCAAGTACGGGTGTCGTATGTCAACTCGCAGATTGACACGCCAAAGGTGAGTCGATTTTCTGTTTTCCCTTTTCTGTGCATGTTGAAGTGGGATGTTGATGATATTCATGGATATGTTGGCAGGGGGGAAAGGGTATAATGCTTATAAGTTCGATAGAGCGGTGGATATTTAATTATAAAGGAATGATTTAAAACAAAATGTTGGTGATGGAAATACAGTGTAGAATAGTATTTATCTAATAGCATTAATGTTTTCAGCTTGTAATGAATAATCTATATTGTTAATTTTTTTTTTTTTAGACTGCATTTGTATGCAGGGTAAATAGTTGCACTCTGAATGTCCTTTTACATATGTTTACATTATTTTTTATCTACGGCAGCTGCTAAACACAATTATGTTGCATGGCATATATTCTCTTTAAACGTGGCATCCCTCATAAAGTCATAAAGCGTCTTGTCTATAAATAAAATATTAATAAAATCTATAAATTAAACCACAAATTTTATAACGTCATCACTTTTTTTATCCCCCTCCCCCACAAAAAAACATTCTTTAAGCAATGTATTCAAAATTAACATCATCACCAGTAAAATTGTGTAAATAGACCTTTCGTCTAAAGATGACATGTGGAGGATGGATAAACCGAAGGATCATACGTATAAATTTGTTCTTTACATTAAAGGTCTTTACAAAATCGTCATCGATATCTTTGATCCACGACAGTCCCTGAGAAACACCTTTTTTCTCTTGCTTCTGCCTCACTTTTATTACATCATTTCTCTTGCATGAGGTTTACTCTGCACGTGCTTTTATACTAATTGCCAGCATCATTTGTTACACACACACACACACACACACACACACACACACACACACACACACACACACACACACACACACACACACACACACACACACACACACACACACACACACACAGATATACATACATACATACATACTCAATAAACAAAATCTGCATCATAATACACACCGTCCACCCTGCCTCCTCCACCACAAACAAACCTCTCTTCTAACTCTGTTTCTCACGCCCACGCCCCTCTTGGTCTTTCCTCCTCCTCCGCCTCGCCCCGAAGAATGAGTCCTCCAGGCCCTCGGAAGCTCAGCAGGCGCCTCAGGTTCTCATTATGCTGAAGAACCTGAAGCCGACCGTGTCTGAGGGGGCAGCGAGCAAGCTGAGGAACTCGCTGCCGTCCATGCCCAAGATTAGACCAATCAATTTGCCAAACGTTGGACAGTTCATCTCGAAGCGTGAGTGGGAAGGGCTTGTGCCTCGACCCACGTGTCTGCCTGAGAATTCTTGCTTAGATACACGCACGCACAAATGAAAATAAACAAATACACACACAAACATAATTAAAAAAAAACATACCGAACTACAAATAGTGACACAAGAGCACATGAACATGTATACATATGTACACACACACACACACACACACACACACACACACACACACACACACACACACACACACACACACACACACACACACACACACACACACACACACACACACACACACACACACACACACACACACACACACACACGTTGACATTTTGCTCATAATAATATCCTCATGCTCATTACGATAATTCAAAACCAACAAACCTGAAATTAGACTAAACGAAAGACTTCCATGCATATGATATTTCAATTTTTGAAATTTACATTATAAGCATTTGCTCTTGTAATTGGATTTCTCTCTGACTGATCACAACATCACACAAACTAAAGCATTTCTCAGGCAAACATGTAGCTGCAGTAATGACAGAGCCATTGCGAATAGCGTCGTAGCCCCATCAGTAATAAAATGGCTAGACTAATCTACAGAGAGGCAGACAGGCGCTATGGTAGAATGCTTTAGAGAAATGACACCCGCAGATTCCAAAACTTTTGTTTCAGAATGCAATTATTTTCTCCATATGTTACAGCCTGATTTTTTTTTTTTTTTTTTTTTTTTTTTTTTTTGTTTGGCTCTCATGACCCAGCTGGCAAATGAAATGGATTTATGATCCCATACGTTCAAATTAATTGAAAGTAATTGTAAGCAGCAGCATAGTCATAAACATCACGATGAATATGTTGTTGTGTTTGTACCTTTTCAGTTACAGTTAATGTTACTTTTGATTTTCGTCGGTGTACATTATTCCAATTTCTGTCATTTTAATCTGCATGTCTGATATATATATATATGTATATATGTGTGTGCGTGTGTGTGTGTGTTTGCGCACACACACACACACACACACACACACACACACACACACACACACACACACATACATATAAATATATATATATATATATATATATATATATATATATATATATATATATATATATATATATATATATATATATATATACACATATATATGTATATATATGCATATATATACATATATACATACATACATACATACTTATATACATACTTACATACATACATACATACATATATATATATATATATATATATATATATATATATAGATATATATATATATATATATATATATATATATATATATATACATTCCACTATATATATATATATATATATATATATATATATATATATATATATATATATATATATATATATATATATATATATATATATATATATATATATATATATATATATATATATATATATATATATATATATATATATATATATATATATATTATGTAATATATATAATATTTGTGTATATATATACATATGTGTGTGAGTTTAATTAATGTTTTTATATATTGTGTGTGCAAGTGAGTGAGTGAATGAGTGAATAGAAGATTGAGGATGTCAGATGGGATATTAAAACAAAATTAACACTATGATAAAATTTGCCTTACAATTATTATGTAAATGAAGTACATCAGTTGAGTGTTCAATAAATAACAATGAAGTTTTGAACTGCTAAAAGTCACATGAAATTAAGAATGCATTATTAATTTATTTTCTAATTTTCAGATTAGATTAAAGTATTTTCCTATACCTGTACATGTCAAGAGACAATCATAAATTTAACAGTAAAATAATTGGATAACATACAGAGGATTTGTGTAGTATATTCTTATAGTTTGGCAACATGAATTTACAAAAGTATTTCAGATATACCAAAAAATTGTCGAGCTTGAACCTTTGTAATACTGATTAGCAACCCTCTATTGCAACCATCTTGAGTAAGAAATAAGTAATAGTGATGTTTTTCTTTTCTGAAGTCAAACATATAGTGAAATGTAAATAGTGGATCAGTGGTTTGAAAAGTAAATACAGAATTACTTCCCCATAATTGGTCCCTATCAGTTGTATCAAATTAGAGTTTGATTGAGGTATTACAATTCATTCTCTGCATTTCCTTCCTTTTTTCATTTAAGGAACAGGTGAATCATTTCAGTAAGAAATGAAGCCCAGTAGGGATTGGGATGTGAAATATGAAAAATTACCGATGAAACTTTTGGATAAATTTGTGATGATGATAATATCTCGAGACATCCATCCTTTCAGTTACGGGAAAGTTGCTAATATCCTATGCTTTTATGGTTACAGTGAGTGAATATATGTTCTATTACATCTAAACATCAGACATCATTATTGTAATAATGTGAGTAATGCATTCAGATGTACATTTAGTTCATTTGAAAATGCACAAGCTTCTCAATGTATTCAACAGTTAGGTGGAGTCAAAGAGAAGTAAAAAACACGTGTAAGTTACAAGGTTGATGCATAGTAATGTATTTTCACTTGGTAATTATTGCACATGTGGTCGAATAGCATTAGATTCTGGTTATATTATACTGTAAAGTGAAAGTTGCAGTTAATGTTACTAAGTATATACATCCAGAAGGAATCCTAGAATTGATTTTGTTTGTACTAAGTATATTGGCTTTTTTTCCCTGGGATGTTGTGATTTACAAAACTTTTGACTTACCTAAATTTTAGTATTCAACTACGCTTCTGTAAGTTTTATAAGTCATAGTGACAGATTATGGTTAACAAATCACATGAATTATACCCCAATTAACTGCAGAGGGCTTCTTGCAGCTTTCCAACTAAAGCTCAGTGGCTAACTAGTGGTCCTTTCTCTTACAAAATGGCATAGCTCATTAGCCTCTATACCAAACTTTCTCTCTTATTGCAGCGAAAAACGATGCCAAATCTAACGACTGTTTTTATTCCTTCCACAGGGGAGCCCAGAGGATCTAATCAGCCTGGACAATGATTCCTTCCTAAACAGCCTTGAATCCATGACCATCCAGAATCTGTGGACTGACAACATCCGACACACGAAGTTGTAGCTGTATCTCGAGGGACAGGCTCATTCACATTTTGACGAGCCCTTTGCTGGGCATTGTCTCCTTTAATCTTTATTCTAAGTTGAGTTTAAGTTCTTATTCTCATCACTGAAACACCTTCAGCTTTGTTCTCTCAGTGATAAGAACACTTTTGTAAAGACTCGATGTAGATGTTCTTTTTAGAAAAGACAGTCTATTCTAAAGTGATCTTATCAATAGAAAAAGTTGCTTACTAAATGCCATAATGTGAATTATTAGGAAATTCCTCTAAGATCATTAAGAATGAATCTATATAAATGAAATAGATGAGATCCTACATGAGAGACCTTGCTAACAGGCCATTCTGAAGAAATTATGATGTCACACATATTTTCATAATTTGATTCAACCACAGGAAATATGATGATAATATTGGAAGTGCATAATTATTGTTTATCTTCAGCATTTCACATATATCAATATGATTATTAAAGCAAGATTTTTTTAAAGACATCTTCAGTGTTTATTACAATTCATGTCACTGAATATAAATGTTACATTCTAAACCACAACTTTTTCAGTGTTTTATTCATAGAATAAACTATGTGTATTCACCAAGTTCTAAGCTCAGAAAATGGACCTAGAAGTGCAAAACTTCAAAGAGAATGGTAAAATTCTGTGTTTTTCTCTCTTTTTCTTTTTCTTTTTTTGACATACTTGATTGGTGAAGATAAAATACCACACATGTCAAGCTATGCCAGTCCGGTGGCTTTGGTTATTAGCATGTAATTGTGAAAGGTGACTAGAGGCAGCGGTAGATACATAAGTAAATGTGTAGAGTAAAGTATACGTCAGGAATATTGATTCTTCAATACTGGGAATCTAAAATTTGACACTGTATAGTACAGGAAAAGATGGTGCCCATTGTTATAGGACAATTTTTATTCAATGATTTACACAGCAGAGAAAAAATGATATGATTTCTGCCAGATAGTTAGGTATTTTATTAGAGTTAAATGCAATTAATTGTGCTGTTTTATTTTTTATTATTATTGTTTTGTCCATATTAGATAAACTAAAGTTGTTTCCTGTAGGTAGTTTCCAGTGTTTGAATACGTTTTACATATCCAAAGATTATCACTTGATAGATGCTGAGAAAGATTACTCAAATACCAGTTTTTATGCTATAAGCTTTGTTGTTCTAGCCATTGTTGTGTGTATTAGAAAGATTTACTACAAATATTTTAGGACATTCGCAGACTTTGAGTCCATTTGCAGAGTCCCAAAGCAAGTTTGATTCTCTCTATGGGAGGTCAGTTAGGCTTTCATCTCCATGATAACAGACACTTTTTGATAGTGCTGTCTGTACATTTTATATTACACCATCCAGAACCTATAATTGTGTCCTACAATGCTACACCTCCATAATCTTGTAGTACAGTGCTAGGAATGAAAAAGTGCGTGTGTGTGAATGAATGTACGTATGCATATGTGTAGGTATGTATGTATAGGTATGGAAAGAGATCACAGAGGCAAATGTTTTTTTAAAGAATTATTAAAAAGAAATAGTTTCACAGTGTACGATATGTAACTTAATTGCAGTATACCTTGATCAATGTATACTGCAGTCTAAAATTATTCACTCTTATTCATAATGCTTTCAGGGAATGTTTGTCTGTGTGTATGGTGTTTTTGTTTGTGCTTGCATGTGTATGCATATTTGTGTGACAGTGTGAGTGTTTGCTGGTATGTTCCAGGCATAATGTTTACCTTAGAATAGTAAGGTATATTAGTAATCTAGTGTCAATTAAGGGTTGAAATATAGAAAGCCTCGTCTTAAGTCATATCTCTCCTTGTGGGGTCAACCTGCTAATGGCTGAGATGGGGTATCCAACATCCGTGGCCAAGTGTTCAGTATTTTATGTATATATAAAGATTATATGAAGATGACGTTATGTTAACCCTGATAGATCAGTGAAGTGTGCGTGCATGCATGTTTGTGTGCTGGGATGTTTTATTGCGTCTAGTAAATTGTAATTTCTTTTAATTTCTTTATATTATATCTGAGTGATCAGTTTTGCAAACAATCTCTTATCGCATCTCATGAGTAATATTTAGATATGAAAAAAGATAATACTCTCATGTGGAAGTGATTTAATCATGTTATTCCCAAATAATATGGAAGCTATAAGTTGCAATCTTATTGTCCAATTTAGGTAGAACAGGTTGACTCTTCAATTAATTTGGTATGTAATTATCAATTTTCTTTCTTATTTATGTCTAAATAACTACAAGAGATGGGATTTCTCTTATTCTTATTTTGTAAATAGATTTTAATGAAGACTTTATTTCTGAAAGGAAGTTTTTAGGATTTTTTTTATATTTCTGAAAATTATTAGTATTAATAAGGGCAGAAAAATCTGCAATTGTTGTTTAAGCAGGTGTCCCTCACATAAATCTGAACATTAACTTTCATTATTGTTTCTACATAATATTCTTTATTTCTTCTCTTTATCTGAGATCAAAAGAGAAACTGGTTTTTATATTTTGTAAATAGCAATTAGATGAAGTTCATATTAAGTTAATATCTCTCCCAGTCACAATGAATAGATGAAAAAAAGGGGAAAATATATATATATATATATATGATAGTAATACATGTGGGATTTAAGAAATAACAAATTGCAGTGAAAATGAAGTTAAGGAACAAAAGCAGACTACTCCACAGTATCAAGTCTTCAAATTAGATGATCCAGAGAGCTGTTTGTTAACCTTTTTGGCTGTACCTCGCGTTGTTCTTCAGGCTAAAACTCATGGTACTAAATAGAAAGAAAAAAATCCTTCTATATGCATAACATAAAAAAAAGTTACTTAGATCTTTCGTAGAGTTCACACACTGTACAGTTTTAAATGAAGTTCAGCCCCTCATCTTAGCCTAGGACCCATAGCTGTACATACTGCAATCATAAGTGGATGCAAAGGATATTACATGTTGAGAAATGTACCTCAGTAAAATGGCCAGTTGCCAAAGAGAATTTCTCCTGCATTGTAACTTTTAATGTCAGTGCTCCTTCCTGCGAAATGATATTTTTGTGATATTTGTTGATCATTTAACAACAAAAGATATAATACTGTAACTATGAATAAATTTTTCTTTAGAATGAAAATGCATAGCAGTTCAACAGCTACAAGAATGATTTATGTTAATCCACTTCAGTGAATTGTAATCTCAAACTGTGTATGTCATCCATCTCCATCTTAATAGATTCCATGGTATTATAACCAATTCCATAACTCTGTTATACTGTTTCTTCACATTATTTATTTGTACCCTATATATGCAAATATATTATTTACTTTTACAAGGGGAGGATTTCTTGTATATTACAAAGACCACATACTTTGCATAGTCTTTTTAGTATTCTGAAATTTCTAATTTCTGTAGATTTGACAGTGATAAAACAACTCCTGCGAATCCTCTCTGCATTCTCTTGAGGAGAGTGTTGCAATAAATATTTTGAAGCCAATTTATTCCAGTCTTCTCTTTATATAATTATATTTTTCATTATTTATGGACTAACTCTAATGTCCTGATAATCTGACAGGCTTCAGCATCAATGATCTCCTAAAGCATACAGATCTTGTTAATTACAGCTGACCCACACATGGGTTCAGTTACCTAAGAGCATATACTGGCAGTATTTACAATTTTTAGGATATTTTGAACCCTGTTACATTCTTGAGAGCCACTGTAATACGTAGTTAAGCGGTCTCTCTTAGCTTATATCCTTAATGATAAGCTAAACTAAATCTTCCCCTAAATATTTGCTTCACTTCGGTGAGTACAAAACCCTGGGCTTCGACATGTGATATTAACCCGTTCCGAAACCACCACAAACAACAGGGGTTCTTGCAGCCAATGTGTTGGGTCATGTAAAGTTTAGAATAGAATTTTGATTATTTATTATGAAAAAGATGATAAAGATATGAAAATTTATTAAAAAATATATACACGTCTATTCATGGATCATACGAGTTCTTTTGAGTTTACAGAATCAAACTTTACAAAACGACCCAATGCAAAAGGCAAGCCAAGAGCTACCAATGTATATCTGGTGGAAGTATTCAATACTATTTCTATATCCTGTTTTCGATGTTTACATGATGTCAGTTTTCAAACCAAAGATGTATAGTTTTAGGAATGAAGTTGAAAGAAATAAAATATTATGGCCTCATGGGCATTATGCAATATGCTGTGTTTATTTCAACCTTTTTTCTTTTCTTACAGTCATACAAATTAATTTAATCTGTGTATGTCAATTGTTACATGATTGTAAACATCAACTGATATGACAATCCTGATGAATTGCTTTTTATTCTTTCCACAAAACTATTCTGAAGTTTCCATAGGGCAGGTCATGTTCAATTCTCTAAAATGGGTATTAAACTAATGGCCTTCACTTGCTTTGCAAATGAAAAATGAAATAAAAATTGATTCACAAAGAGTTTTTATGTAACATCCGTACTCTAAAATGAGAATAACTACAAAATCATTAGATTCTACAGTAGTCAAAAATAAGATAACTCTACAAAGGTAAAGTAATTAAAATAAATAAATCCACTGAGCATTGTGGCGATGCTTTTATCTTTGAACTAGATCTATGCATTGAAGTTGCCATTTTCATAAAGTATTGGAAATTTTCCAGATAAAAATAATGAAGAAATACTCCATGAGTATTGGAAAGTAAACCCTTCCAATAATTATAAGTTTTATTAACAATATAGTTTTTGCTTTATCACACATACTTGGCAGAATTCCCTAAGTAATTATAAGCAACATTTTGTATATAATACTAAAAAATATTATACTCATCATAATAAAAATAAGAGAAGTACTGATTACAAGACCTATACAGGACAATAAAAAATCTTGAGGAAAAAACAAAACATACAGTATTTTGAGGTGAAAAATATTTAAGGACAAAAATGTAATGTATTGAACATACATTTTTAAAGGTGCTAATAAAAAATAAAGTCTACTTTTTAACACCCTTTTATTATGTAAAGTACATTTCCCCCATAAATATCAGCTTCAGTTGAGGAAATGCAAAAATCTCATAATAATGCCTAGAAACAAAAATAAATGTCAAAATCAAATATACATTCTTATGAGCAAAACTGTTTTTAAAAAGATTGTTTTTTTTTGCGTTAATAGATTCAATTCTGGTTATATGTTAATATAACTTACATAATTATTAAGTACAATATCTTACCCTACTATTGGTAAGTAATATCCCAAGAGTGTTATAAGGCAATAGCATTTATTTAAATATTCAGCAAAAATACACTAATCTACTTAACAAGCACACACAGATACTAGTGTGTGAATTGGCAGTGAGTTTAGTACCCAATGATAAGTTTGGGCAAAGACTAGTTACAGATACTGGCAAATACTATCATATCATAGAAATTGGTTACCATGAGAACTTGAGTTGGTTAACTAAGATTAATAATGTATTTGAATCTTAATCTGAAGTTATCATCACAATTAAAATGATTTACTTCACTTTCAAAATACCAAGATATATTATATTTCAACTATTCTAAAATGTTAGCTGCATATATATATACAATATATAACATTTTACTCTCATGAAGGTATTTTGATAATTACATTTTGATGTTAATGTATTCATTAACAAAATAAGAGAAAAATAACAATACTAATTAGATGAATGTACAGTTTAACAAACAAAAACATCAACAATCACTCTAGCCTTTGTGTTACGGTCGAGTCAGATAGCAATTTCCAAGCCAGACACTTGTTAAAGTATTAATGAACTCGCAGACGGCAGCATTGTTGTCAAATGACATCTCTCCTACTTTGAATTCGGGGTTTATTGCCAGCTGAAAACCATTTCAAAATCTTGTTGTTAACAGCATTAGAAATATAATAAAGCTAAAAATACTGTAATACTTCCTTGTGACATCACTGGAACAATCATCTTTGATAACTGTTCCATGACTTTTTAAAACAAGATATAACATGATTTCATCAAGGAGAAAAAAGTTATGACAAAAATCACAAAACTTACATATTTTACAAAGTTGTAGTCATGCATTTGATGAAGTAAGATCTGAACATAATGTATAATGCACAGTGGAGTGGAAAATATAATTGAGAATCTACATCATCAATAACATAAACATCAATATATTTTCTTTAGATCTTTTTTAGTTCCTGAGATTCTGCTGCTTTTCAAATACATAGTACATGATATGAATAAGATCAATAAAGCATTCACAGCTACTTAATAATAAATATTCATGTATATGTAAGGATAGTCTAATAATAGTCTAAATGAGAGTGATATGTGTTGTTCACCTTACAAAGACTAGGAAATGACAGATGGAGAAGATATAACAATTGATATTCAATGTGAATACCCAAAGTGAATCAAGCTGAAAAAGTAACATAAATAGCCATAACTTTTTAGATTTAGAAGCACTCTCTTTCTGCTAGACAAACACACTGATTGTAGTAAAGGC
This sequence comes from Penaeus vannamei, assembly GCF_042767895.1. Classification (NCBI taxonomy): domain Eukaryota; kingdom Metazoa; phylum Arthropoda; class Malacostraca; order Decapoda; family Penaeidae; genus Penaeus; species Penaeus vannamei. The sequence goes on along the minus strand of NC_091556.1, from coordinate 41,421,711 downwards.
ACAGAATCCAGTGGGTTAGCTGTGCAGTTCACTTGGTTTCTCCAATGTGGAAAAGAAAACAGACTGTAAAAAGATTCAACAACAGAGCCATGACCTCCATCACAAATGCCTCAGGGAACCAAAAGCATTAGTAACAGATATTGCCTCATGCATTGTGAATCTCAGAGACCAGAGGATGCTGTAATTATTGGGAAAAAGAGGTCTCTGTCTGAGGTGCTGCGTTTGAGATAGCATCAAGGCCGGGCGAGAGAACAATTGCCGACCCATGCAGTAGTCTCCGAATATATGAGTTCACACACAGCCGCGTTGTTATCGAAGGACATCTCTCCCACCTTGAACTCTGGGTTTACTGCTAACTGTAAGGACAGGTGTTGGCAATACATTTGGGACTGAGTCTTTGGAAAATCATATCTGTTTATTTGAAGCTAAATTTCATGCAAACATTTCTTTTCTTTAATATGTGAAAAACTGGTGATAATATATATAACTAACACAGATTTTGGATTTAGATTTTGTTATCAAAATGGTAACTCAAAACATTTCCTATTCAATTTTTAACTATACCCTGAGCAATAAAACAAAAGCATATAAAGCAATTGTAATGAAAATCATGCACATAAAAAATAACTTTTCTCCAATACCAATTTTGTGCATCCATTCCGGTCTTGTTTTTGCTTAAATATGTACAGTATATATGTTTTAACCTTATAAATAAAATCAGGAAATATCATGCGCTCAATGTCAAAGCAAAACATTTCATAAACTAGTTACTTAGGGGACTTAATATCATAATCTCTTTACGAGTGACTGTTCACAAGTTCAAAGACCAAAATGAATGACTTAAATGAAGCCAGTTAGGACACAAATATTACCTACCCACTGTGGTTAAAGCAGTATGGACTGTAATGAATATATCAAATTAAGAATTTCCCTTCTTTTGCTACATATAATACAAATCAGTATGAAAATATTCATATGACTGAAAGAACACTTCTTGTGCCAGTTACAGTAAGGTATTATCAAGATTCAGACATCCTGAAGACAAAAAAAGATTTACAAATGAAATTCATTTAATGTATTTAAAACAGTACAGTAAATTATGCCTCCTATAAAGTATCAAAGATTCTTATTGTTGGAAATTTATTTTACTGGTATTCTTATTGAATGTATTTGATCCTTTAAAAATGAATAGTAGCTAAATAGATTGTGACTATAATATTATTAGGTCCCATTAATATCTAGTTCAATAGATAGAGAAATTGTTTCACAAAGAAAAAATATCTAAAAAAAAAAAATCACCACTGACTTACCTTAAAAGTATAAGTGCCTGGCTTGATGTCAGTGATGTCAATCCACTGGCAGTCAATGTTGTACGCATAGGTGTCTGTGCAACCAGGACTAATGCCCTGGTCACCAAAGTTGGCACACTTGAAGACTGGTTCTACCCCAGGAACACAGTTGTTATCTTCCAGACAGAAAGAAGCTTTGTGCCCCTCGGCCACCCTGTTTCCATCTGCGTCTATGACATCGTAGTGAGCGAACACCTCCATACTATGATAGTGCCTGAAGTATGAGGAGACTATAAGCATACCTTACATCTAACCTTGTTTTATTTTGAGTAACTTAACTGGCATGAAGACATACATGGGTATGTGATATTCATGGTCTGAAAATGGGATCACACACTTACATATGTTTTCTATGAAGATAAATGAAAATCTAATTAGTATGGTTTAAGTGATTTTTAAAAATATACATAAATAGCTTTCATTACAGCTACAAGTCTAAGATTTCTAGCACAACTAACCAACTTACTGTTCAATAACTAGGAGTAAGTTACCTCTATATGAATCTACAAGCTTCTTCCCAGCAAATACACCTACTGAACACTCACATGTGACAGGCATGCCATTCCCAATACTGCTTTGGAAGAATGGGACGGAATGCCTCAGTTCCCTGGTTGACTATACGTGCTGTGAAACGAAGAAGACGTCTCGTGTCCAGATGCCAACCATAGCCAGTTTCCTGTTGAGCAAATCTTGTAAATAATATTTGCATCTGATTAAACGTCACAAAATCCTAGATTAAAGTACAGCTGTCATATTGCTCATATTCTTTTGAACTCTTATCTTTTACTAATAATATATTTTTATCATACAGTAGCATACCATGCATTCCACACATTCATAACTATCTTTTTTAGAGAGCATGTACTTCTCCAAAAGAAAAATAAATAAGGAAGGGCAGACTTCTTGGTTATAATAGTTGTTATATACTTATCATGAATATTCTCAGTAACATTACCTGTACTTTGACTGCAGATTGTGCAAGGCAATTTTCCTCCATTGCACACTGTAGGAAAAATAGCTGCTTATCCTCCAAGTGTGCAGAACGAGCCAGCTCCATGTGATCAGGAACCAGGTCAGCTATTTCTGTAATTTTATGTCTGAGTCTTTGTCTGTCTTTCATTAACATTCATATCATATATTAGGAAAAATTTACCTTTTTTAAGTTTTTGTTATAAGTATCTTCTCTTGGTAATATCAGGTACATAAAGTATTTGCCATTTTTTCACCAATAAATTTAAATAAATTCACCAACTCATTAAAGATCACACAGGACATCATCACTTACTGGACACACAAGTAACTCCAGCGATGTTGGGGTCTGAGCCTGGATGTGGGCAAAATACTTCTCCTACGTCTTCGTGAAGGCACTGGTCAAGATTTTCTTCATTGCCATGGCACTTGATGCCACTTATAACCACGTTACTCATATTTCCTCCGAAATAACCTGGAAGGGGCAGAAAGTCAAGCCAAATGGTAAAAAGAGCAGATTATTTTCTTGTAATGGTGGAAATTTATTACTGACTCTATGGGTATATCTGTTATGCAATTGACAATGTGTATTCAACGTGTATGCATAAAAAGAAAAAAATTACACAGAAAGATATACACTTTCACCCAAATACCTGTTGATAAGGCTGCCTGGGCATAGTGCATCCCCAGCTGCCGACAGGCCACCATGCCCTCCAAAAGGCTCCATCCATCACCACAAATGAGTCCCCAAGTACCATTGCTTCCAGGGAGCATGACCTCTACACGGCCCTCCTGGTCCGACCGCCCTCCGATTAGTCTCAGCTTCGTCTTGCCCTCAATGGCATGCTGGAAGAAAGAGGAGATGGGGTGGTGGTGGTTACTGGTTTTTACAGGTTACTGAGGCCATGGAATTCATAACTTCTGCAGTGTTTTGGATAGACCTTGTTTTGGATTGCCGAGTAATTGCATTCGCTTCTACCTTAGCCTTAAATCATTCTCGTGAATGGTCGCCTCTCAGGTGGTGTCATATAACTTGCATTCTTCAAACGGGTCTATAGTCCGTGACACCATAGCTTTCCATTGATA
>NC_091556.1:41411249-41415307 GCF_042767895.1 Penaeus vannamei | reverse complement strand
GTCGGTGGACGAGGCTCTGAGGTCACTGCCACGAGTGCCGATCGCTGACCAGCTTTTCGAAACGGGGCAGCGAAATGCGCACCGAAGCGAGGACACGGCCGAGTACACGCACACTCTCTCTCTCTCTCAGCACAGACCGACTAAGGGCTTGTCTAATCTCCTCCGCCCGACGCGTGACATATGACCTCGCGACTTCGGACTCCCTCGCTGCTCGGCCCTCACATGGCCCTCAGGAGGAGAAAGTGTCGTACTGCAAAGGAGGAGGGCCGGGGAGGCTAGGAGATCGGGGGCATCTGAGGAGGGAGGTCGGGGGGGCGTATGAGGAGGTCGGGGGGGGGGGGGGGCAGCGGGGGCGGGACTCGAACATGAGGATTGTCTCGTAGGCACGTAACGTCATCCTCGGGGCGCCGTGGAAAGCGAACGAGGAGCGGCCGGGTCTGTTTCCCGAAGGATTACGGAGGTATGCGGTCCTTCGTGGGAGGAACGGCGCGGGTAGGATCCTAGGAATTCGAGAGAAAGAGGGGGATTCGCGAGGAGGAGAAAAGAGGCAGAGGTGATCGGTGGAGGCGAGAGATACCGATGATGAATAGACAAATAAGGACGAAAGACGCAGTTGGTAAATGGAGACGAAAGACAGACGATAAGCAGAGACGAAAGACCTACGATAAACAAGAGTCGAAAGACACAAACGATAAACAAGAAACGAAAGACACCAAGACGATAAACAGGCACGAAAAACAAGGACGATATGCATAGACGAAAGACACAATCATCAAACAGAGACGACAGACACAGATAATAAATACGAAGGAATGACCGATGGCAAGCGAAGACGAAAAACACAAAAGACAATAAACGGAGGACGATACACAGAATAAACAGAGGTGCAGACGAAAGACACAGGAGACAGCATCAGTGTACGTACACACGAAGGGGGTGGGGGGGGGGGAATATCTCGGCAGTGTGCTTTAATACGACAGGACTTTTATGGCGAAGGTTATCATCTCAGTTATTTTGAGAAGGCGGCGAGGAGAGAACGGGCGACTGTGTGTGGGTGAAAACGTGGGGAGATAAAGACGAGGAGAAGGATGGTGTCGCCGGCGTGAACAAGACGTGGGTAGCTCCTCTTAGCCGTTACACAACCCGTATATAGGGTGGAAATAGGAGTAATTGAGAAACGAAAGGAAGAAATACTATATTTGTATTGATTTCTTTCGGTTTAAGAAAATTAAAGTGATGGGGAGGAATACTGTAGATGTCGCAGCTAATTTTCTTTCGCATGATAACGATTTGGAGAGTTCCCCCCTCTCCCCCCCCCCCATCTCAATCTCGTTTTTTTAATCACGTGACATCCAGTCTGAGGATAATGAACTACGTCCTTGAGGAAAATAAAACTCGAAGGAATGAAGGAGTCCTCACACGTGTGTCTCCCCCCCCCCCCTCCGCTTCCCCATTCTCCTCCCTCTCCCTTTCCCTCCTCCTCCCTATTCCTTTCCCTCTCCCCCTCTCCCACTCCCCTATCCTCTCGCTCTCCCCCTTTCCTTTCCCTCTCCTTCCCCCTCCCTTTCCCTCCTCCTCCCTCTCTCTTTCCCTCCTCCTCCCTCTCCCTTTCCTTCCTCCTCCCTCTCCCTTTCCCTCCTCCTCCCTCTCCCCCCCTTTCAACCTCCCTCTTCCCCCTTTCCCCCTCCCTCCTTCTCCCCCTCACACAACGAAGGGCGACCAAGAACTTACTGTTTTACTGCCTCTCTTTTCTCGAGATGCTTACTAACTCCCCTCCAAACAGTCTTCTTTAGTTTCCCCTCGAATGTGACCTTCTCGCATTTCGGATTTCGGTGGGTGTTTGCACTCTTCAAGAAATAAAAAAAAGAAGGAAGAGAAAAAAGAAAAATATGTTCGTTTTTAGGCCACCATTTCTGGGCGGAGTGCAGAGTGCTTTAGCAGAAAATTGGCGAGGCATTGTGTTGCTCTGCAGTTTCGTAAGCTGCGAATATTTTCGATACTCAAGATTCTCTGTGTGAATATTCCTTCAGATCTCCCAACAAAGAGGTGATAAACTCTCCAATTTCAAATATTCTCACAACGAGCCTCCTTACACGTCGCTGTACTCCCGAAAAAGGGCCGAGAGGATTCGCCAGCATCGCCCTTAAGTGCAGGGCCGAACGCAGGATCTCAGCCCCCGTCTTGTCACAAGTCTGGCTTCCTCTTCACGCTTTGACATTCACCCTCGTCTTGTGGTGCGGGATCCTGGGGGCGTGTTTGCTTTACGCGCTCTCGCAATACGCCTGTTTGTGTTACTTCGTGACGTCACGGCTTGACATCCATCACCTGTGACATCAGCGGCGTGTTTAGTAGACCCCCCCCCCTTGTTCCACGCGCTGGTTGGGAGAAGGGTGTGCGTTGCCGGGACGTCCTTGTGTGGCGCCAGAGAGTTATTCGTATGTTGGGACAAAGCACCAGATCGCCCACTATGCTTGTGCTTACCTGTGTCCCCGTTATTCCCACTTGAAAGGGGCTTTTAGAACCAGGGAAGAGTGTTGAAAAAAAGAAAATTTACGATGTAGGAAAATGGGTCACGTAGTTTAGGAAAATTAGTTCATGGGGAGACCAAAACCTGCTTTTGTGGAGGAAAAATCTTTCTTATAATTACTAGGCAAGCACTAACTTATCTTTTTTGCTTTTGGGCTTTAATGTTTATCATCCTGAAACACGACACCCACGTCACGTTTCAAAACAAGTATCCTCATTAAGTGTATTAGAGTGTTTTATTAGGCAAGTTGTAAAACTGGGGGTGAGGGGAGCCTATGGGTGAAGGGGGGGAGGGGGAGGGGCTTGCATGCGTTTGTTGATAATTAATTCGTTTTGCAAAAGGTGAAGTGTGGTTTGGGGAGTGGAAGATGTGTGTTTATGATCCTGTGTATTTCTTTCTTATTTTCTTTCTCTTTCACTCACTCTTTTTTTCTTTTTTATCATTCTTTTTCTCTCTCTTTCCTTTCTCTCTCTCTCTCTCACTCACTCACTCACTCACTCACTCACTCTTTCTTTGTTTCTTTCTTTCTCTCTCTCTCTCTCTGTCTCTCTCTCTCTCGTCTCTCTCTCTCTCTCTCTCTCTCTCTCTCTCTCTCTCTCCTCTCTCTCTCTCTCTCTCTCTCTCTCTCTCTCTCTCTCTCTCTCTCTCCCTCCCTCCCTCTCTCTCTTCCCTCTCTCTCTCTCTCTCTCTCCTCTCTCTCTGTTTCTCTCTCTCTCTCTCTCTCTCTCTCTCTCTCTCTCTCTCTCTCTCTCTCTCTCTCTCTCTCTCTCTCTCTTTCCCTCACTCTCTCTCTCTCTTTCTCTTACTCTCTCTCTCTCTTTCTCTCACTCTCTCTTCGTATGTATATGTGTGAGCGCGAGCGTGTGTGTGTGTGTGTGCGTGCATGTACGTGTTTGTATGTATATTCTTCATACGTGTTTGTGAATATGTAAGTGTATATGAATGAATAACACATTGAGAGAAAGAGAAATAAAGAAGGAGCGAGAGAGAGAGAGAGAGAGAGGGAGAGAGAGAGAGAGAGAGAGAGAGAGAGAGAGAGAGAGAGAGAGAGAGAGAGAGAGAGGAAAACCGCGAGAGAGAGAGAGAGAGAGAGAGAGAGAGAGAAAGACACAGAAAGAGAGAGAGAAAGAAAGAAAGAAAGAAAAGAAAGAGAGAAAGAAAAAGAAAGTGAGAGAGAGAAAGAGAAAAAGAAAGAGAGGGAGAAGCCGATCTTGCAATTGGAATATTTTCTTGGACTTGACTGACACTGAAGAAAATGGAATGCCAAAAAAGAAAAAAAAATATATATTGCCAAAATCCTCCAGGCAAAGGACAGAAACCACTCTGGCTTTTCCATTTCAGCGACATTCGGAAAGGGAAAACGAAGAGAGAGAAAGGAGAAAACTGATAGCTAAAGAAGAAGAAGAAGGAGGAGGAGGAAGAAAAAGAAGAGGAAGAAAAAGAAGAGGAGGAGGAAAAAAAAGAGAAAGAAGAGGAGGAAGAAGAAGAAGAAGAAGAAGAGGAGGAGGAGGAAGAAGAAGAGGAGGAGGAA
>NC_091556.1:41368749-41393749 GCF_042767895.1 Penaeus vannamei | reverse complement strand
AAACGAATGCATGTTTTTTTATACTATATTATTGTTGTAATTTGAACATAGACTACTGATGTGTGAAAGACGCGTGGGCGCTGACACTGGGTTCGTCGTAGGCTCGCGACCCTGACACAGTTCGTTGTGAACGAGTCGAGAAATAGAACACCGTAGGCCTGGTAAAAAACAAACAAGTTCTCTTTCTTTCGTATTTTCTTTCACAAGCGTTTTATCTCTAATTTTCTTCTTCCAGGATGAAATGTGTAGCAGCCAAAAGGATGAAGGAAAACCAGGAACGCTTTGAGTGAAAACAGACGCATTATCGGACGGTAAAACTAAATTAAAGCGAGTAATATATATATATATATATATATATATATATATATATATATATATATATATATATTTAAGATATACATATATATACATACATACATTATACATATATACATACATATATACATACATATATACATGCATATACACATACATATACACATACATATACACATACACATACATACACAAACACACACATACACAAATATATATGTGTATCTATATATATATATATATATATATATATATATATATATATATATATATATTTATGCATGTATGCATGTATGTATGTATGTAAGTATGTATATATAAATGTGTATATACAGATGCATACACACACCTCACTTTCTCTCTTTTGACGCGAGAATTCCGCCTCCTTTGAATCCTTCCCGCCGCCGTCTTCCTGTTCTCCTTCCTGCACCTGTTCAACCGCTTCGCCTTGCATTACGGCCGCTTCATTTTTCTTCCGCGCGACCTTTCCGAAGGCTCTGGTTCGCTTCCGTCGCCGTGGCCGTGGACTGACCTTGACATATTGCTGACACATTAAATAGTAATCTGCTTCCATAAGGTACACACACTTCGACGCGTGATGCTTGTTATCTCTCGAGTTTTATTTAGAGATATATAACCGATTGTCATTTTTTTCCCAAGGGGATAAGTATTCTTGTCTAAGCAATGAAATCACACGCAGGATTTACCAGCTGATTTAATGTCCGTGAAATCTGTTGTTGGTGATGACGGAGATGCGTGTCAGTGGGCGAGCGTGTGACGTAAGTACCTCCGTGACGTCATAACGAGATTACCATACGCGGGGAGTTACATGAACACAAACCCATTTCCGGCAGTGTGAACATCGGTCTGAGCGTGTTACTGTAAAGCGAGACGCGTGTTAGGCCTTTGTTGTCCTATTACTCAGACCAATTCAACCGCACACTCGTTTACGTAATTTAGATTTTTCTTTAACGGAGACCGAGGCGTCCTTCTGAGTCACTTAGAGCGCGGTCGAACAGAGAGAGAACGTGTGTGCGTCACGAGATCTTGAAAGGTCACGTGACGCCTAGCGAAGATACGTATTGTGAATTAAAACCGCGAGGAAGATTCATTTCATCATCTCGGTAGTCTGAGTAAAACGTTCTATTCTCGCGTGATTTAGAAACTCTAGACGTTAAAAATGATCAGTGATCTGAAACCAGTCATAAAATTTATACATTACAATGCAGCTGCTTTTCCCGAAACACAGCATCACAACACAAAAACATTGTAATCATCGCAGTTTGTATATAGAGATTACCTGATCAGAGTAATCAGAGAAGTAATCAGTAATCAGAAAAACCTTTCTTATCCATATTTGATAATATATTACATAATATGACGTCTGAAGGCGTTCCGATTTACTCGCAGTCAAATAATAATGAAACTGTAATTATGAAATAAAAATGATTTCTAGCATATATAAGGTTCTATGCTTGAAGCCTTTGTAAGTATCGTTTCCTGTATTTGTACTTCCTAGCTATGAAATTTTCGATTTACTGGATATATTTTAGTGACTTTCCTATGCTAAGTCAGTCAGTTTTTATATAAAGTAGGAGTAATAATGTTTCATATTCAAAAACAAAAAAGACTGATTTCATTGATCTTGATAGTATTTCATAATTTGTCTCCTTAAAATGTGAAATCGGAAATCCTGCTTTTTATTCAGTATCCAGAAAATCTAGTTTGGACTAGATTTCACTTTCGTTTGTTCTACATGATTCATATTTTGGTTGTTTCTTGTACTTTTTTCAGGACAAAAGAACAGAAAATCAAATATTTGTGTCAAAGTCCTTTCGAAACTATCAAGGTGTATTACAGCTATCTTGTATGTGGTGCACGTAGAATATGTAGGACATTTAAACTCTCATATAATACAGGAAATATATTTTATTTATTTATATATACAGACTTGGTGACAGTTCTAAAATACAGTTTTATAACATTTTATAACACAATCATGACCTTCCTATAACGGATGGTTCAGCTTACATGACACATCCATAATAAATTAACAATTAGATGCCGTCTTTAGCAGGAGAGTTCAGCTACCCGCAAAAACTATCTCTTTTTCTGGAGTATCTAAACTCTAATGTATCTTGACTGTGTCATAGGGATGAAGGTGAAAGACAATTGGCTCCTCAGTCAAGAGGTATACAAATTAGATTAAGTTCTCTATTGGAATGTTGACTTCGAATATCATTCAATGAATGGCACGTAAGTACTGATGATTAAATGTTGTTTTAAAATCAGCTGACTTGACTGCTCTTTACCGTACATTGTTATACAGTTATTATCTTTGGCACAAGCTTGTCTATTACACAGGGAGTCCCACGTGAGGCCCTGCTCTCACTAAGTCTTGAGTACTCACAGTCATTGTCATAAACAAGTAAACACATTAGTTTACAACTGGCAAAAATTAAATAACAACAATGGTAAAAACAATTAAACATATGCAGCTCTATGTTGGGATAATATACATTTTTTTGTATTTTTACTGTGAGTTTTAAAACTACACTAAAAGAGAAGTGCAGCAGTAATAGCTAACAAGTATCTGGCATAAAGCTTTAAAAGGTCACTGCATAAATACTGCCTACATCATAGATAAAAGCTTCATATTCTTTAAATATATGTTTAAATGGAACATTTGTACACAATATATATGCGACACGACCTTCTGCAAGAACTATTGGCAACTCTCTCAACTAGAACTCTCTCCTGCCGGCTGACCAGGTTTACATCACTTAGCATTGGGTTCGAGGGGCCGTGACGCCTATCAATGAGCAATATAACGTTCATGCAAGAAGTTTCGAGAATAAAAGAGCTAAAAAGGCAAAGCTTCGATAATGGCAAGAGGGTATTCGACTTCTTAGTCTAGAGATAGAGAAATGAGATGAACTTTTTAAAATTCGTTAATAACACAGTATTAAGAATTAGTATATAGAAGCCTTAGCTGCCTTGAAATTAGATCTGAACAACTCAAGCCTTAGGTTAAGCTGATCCTTTGATACATGTTCGTGGATCAGGAATAAGATAAACTGAAGGAGCGAATGCGACAATCTTCGAAAAGAGCTGAAGACAGGCATCTTGAGACGAGTTTTCAAGTGTCTGGAAATAAACAAAAATATTAATTAGTGACGATAAATACAACAGTTTTCAATAAAATCTACCAAAATGCAGCATTATTCTCTTACAAGATTATTATTTTTATACAAGAAAACATTTTAACAGAACAAAAAAAAGGGCCTTACCTCTACCATTAGTAGGCTTGGGTTCAACTTAGTGGCTGAAGAACAGTGACCGAAATTTTCCCTCTTGTCTTACGAAGCAGATCAATTACAGATTCAGTTTCCCATCCTACCACGTCAATGCCATTCACCTTCAGGGAAGAAATCGAATTATTAACAATGAGTGAGACTTGTCGATGTGAACTCTAAGAAGAAAAATGGTTTTATTATATTCATCTTTTATGATAAACTCGTACACTGTAAAGCTAATTTACCTTTACAACAATATCCCCCATTTTCAGTCGTCCATCTTTGGCTGCAACACTATCTGCATATATGGCCTTGATGACAGTGTTCTCCCCCTTTGGTTGCAACGAGAAGCCTAGACGACTGTTCCATCCGCGGTTAAGCTCTATTGTCACCATCTAAAGCAAAAACATTATTTTCATTATTCATTCAAAATTCTATCACATACATATAATTCATTCTCAATGTCAAAAACTGCAATCCAAGCTGGGTTAATGGATTAATTCGAAGTTTCCTCTTTGGAACGAGAAAACGAAAAATTGAAGCAAAATATTTTCCTAAAACTCTCGAACAAAATTGTCTTGTAGTGACAATCACCTTCGGTTTGTGTGACTGAGGTGACCCTTCACGATCCCCCTCTTGTTGAAGTGACTCCTCTAATGACTGAGTGTCTTCCTCTTCGGGGGTAAAGACAATTCCCTTCCACTTTAGTAGACCACTCTGCTGGGGACCGTCAGTATCGTGGCTGCTAATGTTATGGTCTGAGGTTGTGTTGGTTAGTCTGGAATCTTCGTGGGGGTGGAGGGCTCCAAGGTTAACACTCTGATACCCTTGCTGGAGGTGGGAAAATGCTGGGGTGTCACTGTGAGCTGAGGTCAACTGGGGGGCAGAGTCAAGCGAGTCAGCCGACGGGTAATTACCTCCGAGCGGGGATGGAAACGAGCGGTCTACCTCGTGCGGGGGCGTGAACTGAGTCTTGCGGGGACAGCCACGCCCGTTGCTCAGGTCGAGGAAGCTGGGTCTCTTCGGTCTCGACTCGGAGTTGGAGGCGGTGAGCGAGGATGACGACGCGGACGAATTTCGCGAGCGAATGGTGGTGGAGAGGGAGTCGTCCGTCTGGCTGTCGCCGAAGGGGGAGGTCTCGTGGTCCGTCTCTCGTATGCTGTTGAGCGACGTTTTCTTTTCGAGAGTCGGAGTACCGGGCAGAGATTCTTCGGTTTTTCTCACCAACGAGTCCCATCCTGTGGAAACGACGGTTGAAATTATGAAAAATGTACTCATACTTATTGTTATTTATACGTAGGTATGGTATTCTGATCAAATGTTCAAGTTAATACAGGAGTGTATATATGCAAAACATATGACTATGATACTTAAAAAGAATAAGTAATGTATCCAGTAAAACCAAGTGACTGCAAGGAAGGAAACAAATCTTCTCGTTAATTAACGTAAGATCGCGTAATGCATGTACTAAATAAATAACAAGTGTACTTACTATCTATGACTACACTCTTGATATCTGGACTCGGGGTCTTCTGGAGCCTACGTCTTCTGGGTGTACCCGGGGAGCCCGAGGCTCCAGCTAAGCTAGGCGAATTGCTGGGAGACTGTTTTCTGAAAGCCAAGTCACTGAGCATGTCCCTGGCTTCTTTGCGCAGTGGTTTAGGCTTCGCTAGGATGTCAGGTTCCGTGGGGGAGACTGGTGACACTGGCGTTTGCATGGCATCCCTGAAATACATTTTTCATTTAAAACACTGTATGGGTGAATAGCAAGCCTTAAAATAGTGTCATGGCATTTGAATATTTTCAGCGTACTCTCCAAACTGAAAAAATACTCACCTATACAATCTAAGAGTAACAGTCTCAGGACATGTGCGTAAGAAGCCTATCGCCTCCTCGTGACTCAGACTACACATATCTGTGTTATTGACCGAGATAATCTTATCTCCCGGTCGTAATCTGCCGTCTGAAATTGCAGGCTCCTTGACCAGACTCCGAATGGTGTGTCCCAAGATGCTGTTGTCCTGTTTGCGCAGTGTAAAGCCCAAGGAACCTGCAACTTTGGTTAGCTGCACTTCGAACTCCTGAAAAAAGAGGGAATGCCATAAATCAATAATCCCGAAGGCTGATAGGGCACACCTCAAGAAACATGGATATTCACGGCTACATGGGTATTTTCCAGCTGATAAGATTGCGTACCCCACATGAGGAGAAGGAAGGCGATGGGGAGAGGTAGTTGTGACTAGTGTTGGGCGTGGTGAGGCTGGTGCTCACGACGCCGAGGGTGTTGCCGCCGTCAGGGAGGTCCTCGTCGTCCCCCATGGTGCCAGGGGGCGGCCGGCAGATCTCCAGAGTCACCTCCTGGCCGACGGTGCGGAGCATCTCTAAGGCCTCCTGGGAAAGGAAAAAAGGAGATGAAATATATTCTGATCGTATCCCCAGCTTTAAAAGAATGATATAAATGATGATACATAATAGGTTTAGATATAAATGATAATACATAATAGGTTTAACCGTGGAGACCTTTAAACCGTAAACATAAAAAATCCAACTCCGCGGCATTAAACAAAGAAAAACAACAAACGGCGGAAGGCGTGACTGAAATCAAGACAAGAGTCTCCAGTCTCAGCTGATCATCTGACTACACCACTGCAATACGACACCCCGCCAGATGACCTCTCGATCCCTGGACTACTTACGTGACTCGTCAGTCCTGTTAATGGATTGTCATTGGCCTGCAGGAGAATGTCTCCCACCTCCAGCTGACCGCAGAGCCAGGCCGGCGTCTGCGGGTAGAGCTTCTTGATGCGTATGAGGCCTGCGTAGGGGAGGTCGCACTCGACGCCGCCCGTCACGGCCAAGCCCAGGCCCCGGAGGTTCTTGATCACCGTCACTTGGAAAGTTGTACCTGGGGGAGGCAGTCCGGGGTTAGGGAACGGCTTGTTTCCATGATGTAAAATGCAGCAAAGGAGCAAAAATAGTATTTATTTCAAACAACTTCCATTTGGATCAATGATGAATTCGTATGTATAAGGAAGAGCAAGAATCCACAGAGCAGGCCCGCCCAATTTCCCCCACTCCCTCCCGCCCTCAAAAAGACGAGGCCTCTGGGACGGCCCCCTCGCCCCTCGCCCCACGCCCCTCGCCCCACGCCCCTCGCCCCACGCCCCACGCCCCTTGCCCCACGCCCCTCGCCCCGAGCTCCGCCTTACTTTCGGTGATGAAGGGAACCAGCCGCATGACCTCCAGGGTGTTGATGATCTCCCCCGGGGCCACCTTCAGCGAGTTCCTGTCCCTGGGCTCCCTGGGGCTCCTCTCCCGCTGGGCGGCGACGGCGGCGGAGGAGGAGGCGGGCGAGGAGGACGAGCAGTAGAGGGGCGGCCCCTCCTCGTCCTCCGGGGACCTCTCGGAGCTGTAGCCGGGGTCGTAGCCGTAGTTGTCCTGGCCCGAGAGGATGTCGTGGTCGAAGGCATAGTTGTCGTGGCCGGCCAGGTCGCCCGACTCCGTTACCACGTACTTACCGGCGCGCCCACTCACATGGTCCTCTGGAAGGGGCGGCTCGCGTTAGTTGGGGACGGTGCACAAGATTTTATCTATTTATTTATTTATTTATTTTATTAATGAGACAAGCTATTTCTACTTCAGCATTATCATTAAATGCCTTTTGTCATATATACCTATTTTTTATCATGAGAGCATTACGTCTTTGAAAAGTATCAAAAAATCTTTTCACAAAATTATTATTAATTAAAAAAATATTATTAATTAAAAATGTTAAGCACAGAACACAACTCAATCCGAAGCAACACAAAGGAAATAACAACAGTAATTCCAAGACCAACTACAGTAAAAACAAAAGAGTCCCTGCGATGCCGCGACGCCGCCTGCCGCCCACTCACCTGAGGACTTGTGCCCGAAGGCGTGGTTGTTGTGGTTGAGGTCATGCGGACGCGTGGAGTGGGGGGCGTCCGTCACCAACATCTCGTGGGCGGGGGCGGCGTGATCGCTCTCCAGGTCTAGCGAGGTGAGGAGGGCGGGGTCTACCAGCTGTGGGTGTGCCGGGTCGACATGGCCGCTACGCCCACTCACGGTCGTGGGCGGCGCGTGGGCGTGGTTTGTCACCCCTCCATACACTTCCACGACACGTTCACCTGAGGACAGAAAACGCGGAGTAAGGCACGTTTCAGGCGCGAGGAAGGAAGGAAAGCTGACTCAGCAGTCACCTCCATTTTTATACAGAATTGGCCAAATACTAAAAAAACATGTCCATGGGAGCGAGAAAATATGAAACAGTCACAGAAATAGACTAATTTTAGAAAGCACAAGACAGATACGCAGACACACACGCACACACATTGTATACACACACACACACGCACACACATTGTATATATACACACACACATATCATACGTGTACCGTCTAATGACAACAAAGACAATAACACAAAGCACAACAGGTATGGTTATAACAACGCTCCATTTGACTCCCTAACGACCTCCACCTCAGCGCGAACACACAACATCCACATTACCCCCGCTGCTGTTTCGTCTCCTGCAGCAAATACAGAACGTCATGTCGCCTTGTTGTCGTTAAAAATGTAACCGACAGGCCACCTGCGTCCGAAAGGTTTCCTTTTTAACTCTTTCCTTTCTATTAGTTTTTACTTTGTATCTCCGGTGTTCGAATCCCTTCGTTTTTTGTTTTTGTTTTTCGTTCACCAGAGTCATGGACGCTCGTGTACGTATTCTCAAGTGACGCGTCGAAGCCACCGGCACTGCAATCGCACACGTCCTTCCTCCACAATTAATGCACTTTCACATTCATATGTTAATTGTGTTCGCCGCGCAGGCCATGGCTCCAGGTCATGCCCGTTGCTCTGCCGCCACTGAGAGCGAAAGCTGATAAGGCTACCGCTGCTACCGGGGCTCCTGCTGCGACGCGGCCGTTCGCGTTTTCCCGGCGATATCACGAATCCAAATCGGCGTCGGAGATCTCTTAATCCCAATCGCTCTGCCTTCCCTGGCGAACTGAACAACACAGTGCACTTTTGAGTCTCTCGGAGCCAAGCATGTTCACCATATCGCACCGGCCGGGTCACCATACACACAGGAGGGATAGCGGCGTCACTGCCATCAGCGGAGGTACAGCGCTGCGGCCTCCCGTCAGCAGCATCACGGCGCCACCGCGACTCCTCGACTTGACATAGGTAACGGGGAACTGAAACGCTCCCGCCGAGGAACAGAGGTACACTGTGGAGCAGAACAAGGCCCTCCTGAGACAAGAATTGGCTGTTATCGCCGAAACGCTTATCGCGTTCTTAACACTCGCTCCATTCAGCCGAGAGAAAAATGCCCTTCCAAAACATGACTGTGTTGTGAGTACTATCTGTTTTATTGTGGTGTCCGTAACATGAAAATATGGATAATGAAAAAAAAAAAAAAAAAAACAAAAAAATAAATAAATAAATAAAAAGATTTCTGAGGGGAACGAGGCGGGGAACGAAGCGCGATGAAGCCACGACCGAAGGGCACAGGAGTGATCTGCGTTCCGCGTCAGAGATTACACCTAATCTACGTTATCGCTCCTATATCTAGCCCAGAATCAGCCCATGGAATGCCAGTCGCCTCGCACGGAGGGCAGACACTACTGCGCCCCCGCCGCCCTCCCGCGTGCACCCACGCCCACTCCCAAGTCTCCCTCAGGTACTAAACAAACACCCGCGGGCTGCACCCTCGCCGCGGCGCATGACTCACCCGCCGCGCACAGCCGTAGCAGGTGGAGGGCCACCGCGCTCGGGAGGCCGCCCCGCGCCACCGCCTCCCACGGGATCGCGTCCACGGCCACCATGCTGGGCCTTCTTTCTGTCTGCCGACGGGGTCCTCGCGCACTCTCTGCGGCTTCGCGGCCACGCAGGGGACTCTTCCGCTGCCACGCGCGCTGCACTCGCCCCTAGGCTGCCCACCACACCGCGGGCGACGAGACGAGACTGAGGCGGGCGGGGGCGGCGTCCTCTTAATATCCGACCCGTGGGGAGAGGGGGAGAGGGGGGGGGGGTCCTGCACGTACGTCATTAGTTTCGTGCATCCTGTCGGGTCAAACAAACACTCGAAATAGCTCGCCATCGCGGCAGGATATTCCCGCAGATGCCGACCCCGTGTTTTTCCCTACATGGTTCTGAGTACCTGCCGGAGGACGTCATCGCGGGGGGCCTCGTCTGCCCTTCCTGCCCTTCCTGCCGCTGCTCTTCCTCGTTGTCTCATTTTTTTCTTCCTTGACTCCTACTCCTCCTGTGTCATTTTCCTTCTCTTCTTCCGTCCTCCCCCTTCTCCACCCACCTCTTCCTCCTCCTTTCCCCATCCCCACCCCCACCTCCAACCCCCAACCTCCACCTCTTTCCCACCTCCAACCCCCACCCCCTTCTCCACCTCCAACCTCCACCTCCGGGATCCGCAAGCGACGTCACAGCCCCCACCCCACCCCCACCCCCACCCCCCACCCCGCGCCCCCCTCTTTCCCACCGTCCGTCTCCCAGGCCCTGTTACGCGCTCCCGTGGGTCGGATGTCCTCGCGAGAGACGCAGAGGAAGGAAATTCTGAAAGGCGCGGAAAACCGGTATCGTTTTACCCGCAATTATGTTTTGTAATTATCGTCACGTATTTTTTTTACTTTGTTTTTTTTTTTTTGTCGTATTTTTTTGTTTGTCTGCTTTATCGTCACGTATATTTTTTTTTGCTTTGTTTTATTTTTGTTTTGTTTGTGTAGTCGTATTTTTGTTTTGTTTATTTGTGTTTTTTTTTCTGTCTCACGTTTTCCATATGCTTTACGATCATCTATATTTTTTCTCTCCTCTTCAAAAATATCGCAATTTCACATCGCTTCATAATTACTAATTCCCAATAATAATAATAATAATTCGAACAAAACTATCCTTATTAACCCTCCCCCCCCAATCTTTATTCCACTCCCCCCCCCCTTATTGGATTAATAAGAGCAAACCGAAATTTACAGTTTTTTTCTCACTCTCTTTCTCTTTTGTCATCTCTCCCCATCGTATCTCTATTCTTTCTTTTATCATTTCTTCCAATCGTTTCTTTTTTTCTTTCTTCCTTTCCTTCTCTCCTTTTATCATCCCTTCTCATCATCCCTCTTTTTCTTCACATCTTCAATCTCTCTTTTTCATTTACCCTTCTCTTTATACACTCGAACATCACCATCACTCTCTCTCTACACATCATCACATCTATCTTTCTTTTTCTCATTTACCTTTCTTTCTTTTTTTACACTCATCATTCCTCTCCTTCTACACATCATCTTCCCATCTCTCTCTTCTTATCCCCCTTTCTTTCTTTACACTCGAACATCATCATCTTTCTCTCACTCTACACACCATCTTCACATCTATCTCTCTTCTTCCCATCTCCCTTTCTTCCTTTACACTCGAACATCATCCTTTCTCTCTTTCTACACATCATCATGTCCCTCCTTCCACACATCATCATCATTCCTCCCTCTCTCTACACATCATCATCCCATCTATCTCTCTTCCTTCTTCCCATCTCCCTTTCTTTCTTTACACTCGAACATCATCCTTTCTCTCTTTCTACACATCATCATCATTCCTCCCATTCTACATCATCATCATCCCATCTATCCCTCTTCCTTCTTCTTCCCATCTCCCTTCCTTCCTTCCTTCCTTTACACTCGAACGACAGAGAAGAAAAAAACAACAACAACGAACTGGAATCAACCAAACGCCACCGGATTAAGGAGCACAAGCCAGATATCTCGCGGTCAGCATCCTGGCTTTCGGGTTATTTTTAGTAAAAGGAGGAGAGACGGTGACGGAGAAAGGTTATTATTCCGTTGTGTGTGCGGCGCGCGTGTTTTGAATTTGGTTTGTTCGGTTAGGGTTTGTGTATGGTCTTGTGTGTGGGTGTGGGGGTGTGTGGGGAGGGGGGTTGTGTGTGTGTGTGTGGGGGGGAAAGGGGTTGTGTGTGTGTGGGGGAAGGGGGTTGTGGGTGTGGGGTGGGGGGTTGTGTGTGTAGGGTGGGGGGGGGGGAGTTGTGTGTGTGTGGGGTGGGTGGGAGTTGTGTGTGTGTGGGGTGGGGGGGGAGTTGTGTGTGTGTGTGTGTGTGTGTGTGTGTGTGTGTGTGTGTGTGTGTGTGTGTGTGTGTGTGTGTGTGTGTGTGTGTGTGTGTGTGTGTGTGTACGTGCCTGCATGCCTCATTCAAATCCTCCAAACGCACACCCTCCTCGGACCGATCTGCCAAAAAGCAATCCCTCAAAACACCTTCACTCCATCCCCCCCCCCCCCATCCACCTCCCTCCCACAACACGACGAAACCCCACAACAGACCCCCCCGCCTGACCGCAAAAAAAAAAAGAGAAAAAAAAAGAAAAAGAAAAAAAATACACATATAGTATAAAAACCCATCCATATACAATTTCTCTCGCACACTAAGGCGACCGCGAGATAGCGACGCGAGATGTTGGTCTAATAGGCGCCCCAAAGACCTGTTATGGAGACGACGGGTAGGCCTATGCACCTCACAGAATCCCTCTAAGCCTCTTGGCGTTAAAAAAGCGGGACTCGGTTCCAAGAAGCGAGTCATTAAGCCATATATTTTAATGAGAAATCATACGTCAACCGAGATTACATTTTTTTGGGGGAAAAAAAAAACGAGAGAACTTTTCTTTTTACGAATAGAGAATTCCTTACAAGAAGGTTTATTAAATGGCGAAGTATTGCAGGCGTGAGTTGCTTTCGTCCCGAGATGAATTATGACAGCTAAAATTCGTCGTTCTCCCTCGGGACGTGACAGCTAAATAAACAGCAATGGTGTGTGTAAAAGTGAAGTGTCATTTAAGCAAACAAATTCCGTTTTCTTTGTCCGAATAAAAAAAAAGAAGAAAATATTCCGTGATCTTTTCAGGGTGGACTAAAAAAGAAATCCGGGTAAGGACTTTTTTAATGCAATTATGTTATACCAATGCAAGGTAACTGCGGTTTTACTCAATAATCCTAGACTGAAAGAGGTATATCACGTTTGTTATAGTATTACTGGTTATATATTTTTTACGACCATTGTTACATTGGTAGCAACCTTTTGTATGTAAAGAATATCGTATTAACAAAGTGTAGGATAATCGTGGCGATTATGGTAATATCTAAAAAGAAAGACTAGGGAATTAATAAAATATATAGATTGTCACTAAAATAAATACAAATAAAATACACATTAACATAAAAAACCACGAAGCACTGGCTTTTCCTCCTCGACCTTGAAGAAGAAGAAGAAGAAGAAGAAGAAGAAGAAGAAGAAGAAGAAGAAGGAGGAAGAGGAAGAGGAGGAGGAGGAGTGAAGGCAGAGGTGATGGTGAGGAGTAGGAAGAGGAGGGAGAACAAGAATACGAAGAACAAAAAGAAAAAGAACAAAAAGAAAAAGAAGAAAAAGAAAAAGAAGAAAATGAAGAAGGTGGTAGAGCGGGCGTCCCGAAGTCAGTCCCGGGCCATTCACGTCAGCGCAGCGAGGGAAGCGGTTCCTCCTCCTCCTCCTCCGCCTGGTAAACCGTCCGTCTCCTTCGTGTTTTCTTCGGACGAGAAAAGATTGGCACCCGAAGTTTGTTTTCATCTTTTTTTTTGTGCCCGATCATTATTTTCATCTTTTGTGCCCGATGTTTATTTTCATCTTTTTTTGTGCTCGATTTTGGATGAAAACTAATCTTACATGGCCAGTGGATAATAAAATCTTCGCTCAGATATACACGTGTCAGTCAAAGTCACAGAAGGTGAAATAAACGAAGCTCAAGACCTCGCCAAAACGCGTCCGATTGCCATAATAATAATTGCAAAAAAAAACGCGACTGCAATAATCCGTCAAACCAGACGAGCCAATCAGCGCCAAACAATTCTCTCGGCTAAAAACAAACAAACAAGAGAATCACCACCTCCGGAACCCCCAAACAAGAGCGCTGGCAAACAAAGACAGAAAAAAGAAACAAAAAACACAAGCGACTCGCGTGCCAAAGCCGGGTGCCAAACCAATCAACAAATGTACACCCAAATATCCTGGGGTTTCCCGCGCTTCACGAGAATGGATTCGAGTTCGGGGGTAAATGCTGGCGAGGGGAGGGAGGGAGGGGAAGGAGGGAGGGGGGAGGGGGGGGGAGGAAGGGGGAGGGGAGAGGGTAGGGGAAGGAGGGAGGGAGTGGAGGGGGGAGGAAGGGGGAGGGGGAAGGGGAAGGAAGGGGGTAGGGGAGGAGAGGGAAGGGGAAGGAAGGGGGAGAGGAGAGGGAAGGGGAAGGAGGGGGAGAGGGAAGGGGAGGGGAAGGAGGGAGGGAGGGGAAGGATGGGGGCGGGGAAGGAGTGAGGACTGAGGAGGGAGGGAAGGGGAAGGAGGGAGGGAGGAAAGGGGAGGGGGAGAGGGAAGGAGGAAGGAGGGAGGAAGGGAAAGGGGAGAGGAGGGAGAGGAGGAGAGAGGAGGAGGAGGAGGAGGAGGAGGAGGAGGAGGCAATGGTCCGAGGAGGGGCTGCGAAGGGATCAAAGGATGTTTCCCAGGGGACCGCCGTCTCTGCCAAGTCCCCCGAGCGAGCGGCTTCCAACACGACGGCCTACGCCAGCCCAGCGTCCGCCGCCTGCATGGCTCCGCCCATCGCTCGTAGGCTCGACGCTTCTCTCTCGCCTCGTGGACTGTATGAACCCCGCCCCCGCCCCCCGCCCCCCGCCCCCCCTCCTCCAACGTGGCGCCAAGCCTCCGCGCGGTCCACGAGGCGGAGGCGGAGGAGCCGAGAGAAGGAGCCGAGTGGAGGAAATGTCACAACAAAGCGGAGACCACGAGATGCCGCGTCAGGAGGGAGCGGGAAAGGGAAGAGAAACAGAGGAAGGAGGAGAGAGAGAGGAATGAAAGAGGAGAGGCTTGGGAGGAGAAGAAGGGAATGAGATGGGAGATAAGGAAGGAGAGTGGATAGAGAAGAAAAGAATTAAGGAGGAAATGAGAGAGGGAGGGAGGGAGGGAGAGAGAGAGAGAGAGAGAGAGAGAGAGAGAAGGGGGGGGAGGGGGGAGCGTGGACCCGCGGCCCTGCAACGCGTCCGGAGGAGCACCAGGCTAACGCGCCGTCCTGTGGGAGGAGCGAGCGACGGCGTAGCGGGAGATGGCGCGGCGGCGTGGCGGGGCAGGAGGGAAGATGTAGCGGTGCCAAAGTGTCATCGATCCAGAGGGTCATTGCCGCGCCGTGACGTCACCGTCCGCATGACCCAAGCGTGGCGTCACAGCCTCGCCGCGGCCGAGAGTGACCTTCCGAAGGCCGCCTCCGCGTCTTCGCTTCCGGACGCGCGGGGCGTAGCTCCTCCCGCTCGCCCTCGTCACGTGACTCGAAATTCGTTCCAGCGCCGGGGCTATTTTCGTCTTCCCAAAGGAGGGGCTGGAGGGGGGGGGGAGGGGGAAGCAGCACAGGTGATTAAACAAAAGGTCATCATTTGACAATCCCATTACTGTTTTACATCCAGCGAGCGAGTCGGACTTAAAGCGGCAATGGTTTAATATTGCTAACAGCATCAGCAGCGCCATGCGGGCCATTCTTTACTCCGCATGTTTTCATTCCCCTCACTGGAAAAATACACGACCACTTACTTCGCCCGGGCCGCCCGAACAGAAATGTTTTGTAAAGCGAGCGCGTTACGTATCAGTGCGAAACGTTGCATCACGGGACCAGAACGTCCACCGCGGGGTCATAAAACGTTTATCCCGCCCACCCCTCCCCTCCCTCCGCGGTCAGAACAGGCACCCGCACACAACGCCCGTTTTCCTACCCGCAGCCATGGCTTGTGCTTGTTTTTGTCCTGGTGTCAAACTCGCCGAAGCACCGAGACGAAATGGTGTCTCCCGACTCGAGGTGCTGACCGACTCCCCGCCAACAACAGGCTGGCCGATAAGACCCGCGAGGGACCCCATTTCCGCCCCCCCCCCCTCCCCAAAGCCGGAGGATGAGCCTCGCCCCCTCCCCCTTCCGTGGCGCGTAGAGGTCACCGACCCCTCCCCCTCCCCTCCCCCTCCCCTCCCCACCGCACCCCAGCAGATAAAAATTCTCCGTCCCATTTTCAGTGAATTTTCAAGCGCCGCGCCGGGCGGAGCGGGAGGTCGGGTTTCCTCGGGGGCGGCTGGCGGCGACCGCAGCGCATCGGGTCCCGCAGCGTCAATGGAGCCCACTCAATGGGTGCGGGCTCCTCGCCTCGCCGCAGAACAGGAAGCGCCTGAATTATTGCAAGGGAGCATTGCAGGAGGGCGATTCCATGACGTCCGTTGCAGGCGAGAGGGCACGGCGGACACCCGATCCCCCGCAGCGGCATCAGACGCCGCCGCCATGGAGGGGCGGGATGGGATCCTCCCGCGGGGACCCGACCCGCACTCCGATACGGCGGAGCCTCTCCAGGGACGAACTAGCAGGTTCATGAGGCCGCGCAAGGGCCATCAAGCCAGGACTCCACGCAGTAGGCGCGAGGGGCCCCGGAGAAGGGCGGCCGTGGCCATAAGAGCCGGGCCTTATCTTGAGTGACGCCAGTCATCTCTGCTGGCACGGCCCACATGCCACATGCGGCCGCCCTGCCCGCCTGCCCCGCGAACTCTGACTCGTCTACAGCGACTCGCGCAAAGGGCGTTGCGACCCAATGTGCACTCAAAAGCATCGGACTCGCTGCCACCGTAGCTCCGAGAAAGAAAATGACCGACGGGAGCATCGACTTTCCGTGACAGAAGACAAAGTTCCGTTCCTGCGACACCCACCTTTGTTCAGACGGACGACCACGCTCACCTCCCACCAGGTCGCAGCGCACGTCACCCGCACCAGCGCCATCCCGAACACCCAGCACCGACAGCGTGCCGACGCGCCGACAACACTGGCTCCGACAATTCTAACAAAAGTGTCAGTCACAGTCTGTCGTCGCCTGGGACTCGCCAACAATGGGAGGAAGTGGGCGCGACGCGTTGCTGGAACGCCCCGGGTTGTTCCTTTTTATCATTGGCCTCCTCCATCTCCTCCTCTTCCTCTTCTTACTCCTCCTTCTCTATCTCCACTTCCTCTATCTCCTCCACCACCTCTTCTCCTCCTCCTCCATCTTTTCCTCCTCCTCCTCCTCCATCTCTTCCTTCTCCTCATCCTCCATTTCTTCCTCTTCCTCCTACTCCTCTATCTCCCCCCTTCCACCACCACCTGCTCCCCCTCCTGATTTCTCGCATTCTATACACATTCGAAACGCTTATTTTATCGATTTCCTCTCCGGTTTTTTTCTGGTCCTTGCTTCCTGTTGCATTCTGTCTACATATTCGTCTGCTTGTATATCTCACGCACATGCAAGCAACTGCATACGTGGATCATCTCTCTCACTCGCTTCTTTTCCACAAATTTTCGTTCTTCCCCAAAACGCCCTTCCTGTCCCTTCTCCCTTGTCATTCAGGGAGTGAGTATTTCCCTTGCCTCCTTCCCATCTCTCTTCCCTTCCTCCCTATCTCTCCCTCTCACCCCCCTTTCTTCTACGTCTCCGTTTCCACCGTCTACCCTCTACCTTCATCTACCTTCCCCTCCATCCCATCCCCTTCCCTTCCCTCCCTTCTCCACTTCCCTTCCATCTCCACTTCCCATCCCTTCCCTTCCCTTCCATCTTCCTCTCCCCTCCCCTCCCATCTCTTTTCCCCTCCATCCATCTCCCTCCCATCCCTTCCCTTCTCTTCCCTCCCCCTCCCTCCCCCTTCCCTTCCCCTCCCATTTCAGCGAATGACACAGCCGTCCCCAACAACCTTGCCGAGGGGGTGTTGTGATGGGCCAACGCACACACAGAAAAGAGTGCGAAGAGAGGAGAAGAGAGAAGGAGAAGGGAAGGGAAGAAGGGAAGGAGAAGAGAGTAAGAAACGTGAAGAGAAAGAGAAGAGTAAGAAATGAGAAGTGAGAAAAGAGAGGATTAAAAAAAAGAGAAAGAGGGCCCACGAAAAGAGACAACAGAGAGAGAGAGAGTGAGAGAGGGAATACTCAGAGGCTGTCTGGTATGCGGGCTTGTCGACGCCTCTGGCCCGACCGCCCGACCGCCCGACCGACAGACCGACCGACAGACCGACAGACCGACAGACCGACAGACCAACCAACCGACACCCGAATCGCAGACGAGGTACAAGGCACGCTTTTTAATGGCAGTTCCTCCTCCAACGCCATCATTAGTCATGTCGACGGGAGATAAGCGAGCCGGATTCGAGCGAGGAGGAAATTGGAAAGCAGAAATTAAAACGAAGATGCAGAGAAGAAGAAGAACAAGAACAAGAACAACAAGAACAAGAAGGAGGAGGAGAAGAAGGAGAAGATGATGGAAAACTCGAAGGAGATGATGGAAAACTCGAAGAAAGAAAAAGAATGAAAAGAAAAGAACGATCAAGAACCTCACAGAAGGAGAAGACTCGAAGAAAGGAAAAATAAAGAAAAAGAAAAGAAGGAAGAGAACGATGGAGAACGATGGAGAACCTCGCATGTTTACTCGCCATTCGGGTGATGGCGAAAAGATAAGGAGGGAATTACCCCCAAAAGATATTTATTTCGGACGGTTGATCCCCTTCCCGGCCATTCTGGAGTTCGAGAGAAATTCTTGAGAAGAAGAAGAGGAAAACGAAGATAAAATAGGAGTTTCGGGGACAGTGATATATGTGCAAATCTCCCCCGTAACAAAGAATGAGCTATGATTTCTTTCGATATGAAGTGTGCCTAAGAGCTTAGTCCGGTGGAGAATAGGAGGACAAACACAATCTCAATTTTTCTTTGTCTCTGTCTCTTTCTTTCTCTCTGTATCCCTGTCTCTCTCTTTCTCTCTGTATCCCTGTCTCTCTCTTTCTCTCTGTATCCCTGTCTCTCTCTTTCTCTCTGTATCCCTGTCTCTCTCTTTCTCTCTGTATCCCTGTCTCTCTCTTTCTCTCTGTATCCCTGTCTCTCTCTCTCTTTCTCTCTGTATCCCTGTCTCTCTCTCTATCTCTCTTTCTGTGCCTCTCTCTATCTCTGTCTCTCCCTTTCTCTATTCATCTGTATGTCTGCTTATCACTTCCCTATAGCCCCCGCACCCGCACCCTCACAGCGCCCGTAGGTCTAAGCCAGCGCAGACCGCACTGCCACCCCTCTCACCACACTCACCCACCTCACTCACTCCTTCGCCATAAACCACATCAGAGGCGTGAATCCCCCACGAGCACCCACAGGCATTCCCTAGGTGTAGGCGTGGGCGTGGGCGGAGGGGGGGGGGGGAGTTGGGCGTATGGGAGGAAGGCTCGAGAGGCGGCGGCGGTGGCGGCGGTGGGCGGGGTGTTGGCGCCAGGGCGGGGAATAATAATAGCCAGGCACGGTCCGTGTATAAAAATGACACATATCACGAGTTGTTGGTGGGGTGCTGGTGTGGGCGGCCTCGTGGGTGGGCGGGAGGGCGGGTGGGGTGGGAGCATGGCGCTGGTGTAGGGGGTGGAACAAGAATTCCCAGAAGAAAAAGAAAGAAAGAAAGAAAGGAAAAAAAATGAGATGACAAGAATTCTAAGAAGAAAATGAAAGAAAGAACGAAAGATAAAAAAAGGGATGACAAAAAAATAATAAATAAAACGAAGAAAGAAAGAAAGAAAGAGAAAAAAAGAAGTGTATCAAGACCGGTTTTTTTTTTCTTCCGAGGTAAATGCACTGTCCTGAAGGTCGGTGTACTGGGTGTGTTCTGAACGAGGGCGGGGGGGGGGGGGGGTACAACAGTCAGGTACTAGCCTTCCATTGATATGCAAGGCAAGGTTCTAGGTCTATTTTTTATGTGCAGCGCGACGACCTACAGCCTACACATAATTCATCATTTTATTTGATTAATAATCGGTGGGGCTAGATCCTATATACAAACAAACAGTAAATAAAACACTAAATAAAAGAAGAGAACACCTTTAGGAAACCTGTGTCGCATGGCAAATTAATACACAATAACACCTGCAATAAAAAGTCCAGCTCAATCTGTGCCCGCGCCCGGATCTGACAAACAAAAGGAATATAAAAGGAATTTCCTCAAAATTTCCGAAACCAAATCAAACGACTGAACAGAGATACACACAGTTATTTCTTTTCTATAGTTTATAAACACTATAAATTATATAGAAAAAAATTACTAATTGTGTTTATAAACTGTATAGAAAAAATAACTAATTGTGTTTATAAATTGTATAGAAAAAATAACTAATTAACACAATTAGTTATTTTTTCTATGCAATTTATAAACACAGTTATTGTTTTCTATACAGTATGTTTTCTATGCGAAAAAAATCGAATCAATCTAGAACGCTGGTTTTTAGGGTTCAATTGAACAGTGCTAAAGCCTAGAAAGAGGAATAGAAGAAATAAAATCAAGGTTTCCACACACAATCGTCATTTCTCCCTCTTCCTCTCTCTTTACCTCTCCTCCCCTCTTTCCTCGCCATATTTCTCTCTCCCTCCCTTCCCCTCCTTGTCTGTATATCCACGTATACATGAATGAACACATGCACGTACCCCTCTCCATCACACACGCATACACACACACACATGCATACATACATGCGCACACACACACACACACACACACACACACACACACACACACACACACACACACACACACACACAAACAAACAAACACCCCCCCCCCACACACACACACATCCACAAACAAACAAACGCACCTCGCGACGGAAAAAAGCCATCTCTCCACCGGAAGTCATTATCAAAGGAGAACAGGGACGGGAGAATGAATGAGTGTTGATAAGACAAGATGGCGCAGGATACGGCGGAAAGGGGAGGGGGGTGGGGGAGGGGAGGGGACGGGAGGGGATTGGAGGAGGGGGAAATTTGGGGAAGGGAGGGGTGAGGGGGAGGGGAGGGGTGAGAGGGGAGGGCGGGGAGGGGGGAGGTTGGGGAGTGGATAGGGGGGAAGGGAGTGGAAGGAAAGGGAGGGGAGGGAAGGGGAAGGAAAGGGAGGAGAGAGGGAAAGGAAAGGGAGGGGAGGGAAAGGAAAGAAGGGAGAGGGGAAGGAAAGGGAGGGGAAAGGAGAAGGAAAGGGAGAGGGAGAGGGGAAGGAAAGGGAGGGGAAAGGAGAAGGAAAGGGAGAGGGAGAGGGGAAGGAAAGGGAGGAGGGAAGGGAGAGGGGGAGGAGACAAAGTGGCTGTGATGACACCAAGAGATCAGGAGGCAACAGGAAGAACGAGAAGGAGGGGGAAGATAGAGGAAAGAAAGGGAGTTGAAGAATGAATTAAGGGGTGGAGGAGATAGATGGAGGAAGGAAAAAAAAGAAAAAGAAGGAAGAGGAGAAAAAAGAAAAAGAAGGAAGAGGAGAAAAAAGAAAAAGAAGGAAGAGGAGAAAGTGATAAAAAGAAAGGAGAGAGACGAGAAGAAAAAGGAAGTAGAAGAGAAAGGGTAAGAAGAGGAGATAGACGTGAAAGGGAAAGGAAAAAGGTAGGAAGAGATGAAGATAAACATAGATAGATAAGAAATAGACAGACAAATATACTGATAGGTAAAAAAATAGATAGCAAAGGGAGAAAGAGAAAGGGGAGACACGGATGGGAGGGGAGTAGCTACGAGAGAGAGAGAGAGAGAGAACAACAACAGGATCTGAAACAACTTTCTCTCTTTCTCTCGCCCTCCCTACTTCCCCCCCCCCTCCTGCCCCCTCCCTCCGTCTCCTCCCCCCCACTCACCCAGCCACCCTCTCCCCCCACTCACCCAGCCACCCTCTCCTGCCCCCATCCCCTCATACACTCTCCTCCCCCACCCCCTCTCCCCTCTCCTCCTCTCTCCCTCCCTCCCCCTCCAAAAATTCCCCGCGTTCTTCCCGTCACACACCCAAGTTCAAAGTCTCGCACATGACAAAAGAAGGGGAGGAGTTAAGTGCAGACAGAACTGGGCGTGCGGGCGTGCGGAGGGGTACGTGGGGGCGGGGGTTTGATGTGGGGTGGGGTGGGGGTTGGAGGAATAAGGAAGAGTCGAGTTAAAAACAAGAGTGATTAAAAGTAGTGTAGCGTAAGCTCGAGACGGGTGTTTTAAGAATAGAAAGTGCGTGTGTGCTCTTACCTAGTTCTTAGCTTCTTGTTTCAAATACGCGAGAAGTAAGCTCAGATATATTCAAATTAGTGTATCAATTCTTAAACCGATCCGCATTTTTTTGGGCACACACAACGTTATTTGGAAGACTGTTCAATATTTCAATAGTTGCGCTTGGGAAACTGAACTCTTTGACATCTTTATCGCTTCCTTTTACTTTCAACTTTTTACTGTGTCTTCTCGTCTTTCTTGTGTTCAAATTTTTAAAGTCATCTGTGTCTAACTTCACTCTTCCTGTAACACAGTTTAACAGCATGATCATGTCTCCCCCTTTTACTTCTTTCGTCCAAAGTAGCAAGTCCAATTTTCTGTAGTCTATCTTCGTAGTGAGTGAGTGAGTGAGTGAGTGAATGAGAGAGAGAGAGAGAGAGAGAGAGAGAGAGAGAGAGAGAGAGAGAGAGAGAGAGAGAGAGAGAGAGAGAGAGAGAGAGAGAGAGGGAGGGAGGGGGCGAGGGAGGGAGGGGGGGGAGGGAAAGGGAAAGAGAGAGAAAGAAAGAGAAAGAGAAAGGGAAAGGGAAATAGAAAGGGAAAGAGAGAGATAAATCAAACAAAGAAAAGTGAGGGCGCGCGTGAGAGCCCCGTCGCCCGCGCCTCCCCCCTCCGGCCGGGGAGCGACGGGCCCTGTCACACCCGCAAAAAGCTCGACGGGCCGCGCGCACACCTGTCAGGCAGGGCGCTTTGTGGGCTCGTCCCGGCGTCAGATCCTTCCGAGAGGCGCCCCGCACCCGTCTGACGGCCTTAAAAATAACACTAACCTTTGCCCGAGAGTCCGAGCGCATCCTCCGTCTCCACAGCGATCGCCCGACAGGTACGATCAGCCGCGTTACCTGGCGAGAAGGCCAGAACCGGGCCGCGTTTGGCTCGCTCTTGTTTTGAATAAACATCCTTCTCGCTTCGCGTTTCCCCCTTCCCTCCTCTCCCCTTCCACCCCCTCCCCCTTCCTACCCGACACAGTTATCCATTTCCCTTCCCTACCTGCGCCGGGGGCACTTCCTAGCCAAGGTCGGCGGGCATCTGGTCACATCCGGGAACGGCCGCGAGGATTCCTCCAGCCGCGGTCGCAAACAATCGGGCGAAGCGAGCCTCTCGTAACAAGGACTTCTCCCGCACCGTGACCGGCCGGGAGGGGTTCGCAAGGCCGCTGCACGAGTCCTTCGCTTCGACACGTGGCCTGTGTTCGCCTCCTTCCTTCCTTCCTTCTTGCTGTCTTCCCTCTTTCTCTTCCTTCCCTTCCTCGCTGTCCTTTCCTTCTTTCCCTCCTCTCTTCCGACTCGCCTGTGAGGTATCCACAGCATCTGCGACGCAACTGCTGGTCCCTCTCCCGCGCTATCTCTCCGCGGTTCTTACACAATTATGTACAAAAAAGACACACGACTATCTGATAACCGGATGACGCTGCACATGTGGATGGAGAGTCGGAATTTGCGTCCTCTGATAACGTAAACCACAATAGTAAACAAGGTGGCCTATTGTGTCTGTCGATCCTGCCCCCCTCCCCTCCCCCCCCCTCTCACTCATCTCACCAGCCTCAAACATACAAGGTCACTGGAACAGTAAAGGAGGGAGGGGGAGGGGGAGGGGGAGGGGAGCAGTGAAAGGAATGTGTACCACGAGTGTCGGCTTGCGTGCGGGAGAGTCATCCATACACAGACGGCGGGGATAATCATACGGAACACACGGCCATTCCTCCAATCGCCGGAGTCACTCCCCCTTCAATTCCCTCTCCCTGCGGTGGCGATCGGCAGCGCAAGCTTTTTAAAAACATTTCTTTTCTTTTATGAATGTTGAATATTTCATACCACGTCTCTAACCAAGGTCGCAAGGGTCGTCGCCGAAAGAAGCGGCGGCCTCACCCAATAGCACTCACCCGGTTCCGCGGAAACTGCCGACGTCGCTCTCGCTGAACGCACAGGCGAGGGAGAACTTCGCCGTCCTCCCGTCAGAGTCCTTCATCATAGAATCAAATCCTCGAAGATCCTTCCCTCGTTTGCTCCCTCCACGCCACCTCCGGCCGGCGCGGCGCGGGTGGACTCACCTGCTCCCGGATCTCCACGTGGACCTGCCTCCTCCTACGAGGAACTGCCGCCTCCCTTCCAGGACTCGCCCTCGGCCGCTCGGCGCAAGCGACTCCGGCCCTCAATTCCTCCCGCGGAAGAGCGTCGCCAGCCCGCGAGCGCCGCATGACCCCGCAGCCAATGGGCGCATTACCCGTCATGCGCTGAGCCTCGCGTCGGCTGTGCGTGACGACCCCTTTCGACGCCAAGCTTAAATCCCGCGGCCGCTTATTTGCACCGTGAGTCAGCAGGATGTGTCCCGTTCCCAAGGCACCCTCGCCCCTCCCCGGCACCGCCCCGGCACCACCCCGGCCCCCAGCCCCCTTCCTGGCAGCGAGGGACACCGATGGAGTCATCCTTGTCTGTCTGCCCCGCCGCGGGCGCCGCGCTGGGCGGTTTACAGGATGCAAAACGGCCGAGCGACGGCGGCGACTCCCCCGGGCGGGCGAGCGCGGGGATGATGTCACTCATGTCGACAGGCTCTCGTCCACGAATCTATATATAAAGAGAACCGTGTCTGCGCGACATCCGCTGCTGTGTTTTGTCGCGTGCAACCACCGCGCTTTGCAACTTCACCACACACACACACACACCATGGCAAAATGCATAATCGCCACGGAATCAGCCGCGATAGCATAAAAAGTTCCACAAAAGTAAATTAAAACATTCCTAGAGGACACATGATTACCCGCAGGCGACGGGCGGCTCACCAATCGAAAAGGTACTCACGGGGATAGTTCTTGGCGTGGTAGCGGCGGTTGTTGTTCTCCTCGTAACTAAAGCAAACCATCTTGGTCAGGTTGTTCTGACAGACGCACACACACTTCAGCGACGAGTTGCAGCACCGCCCATGGTACACAGCGAGAAGTGGCGTCTTCATGCGCGAGGCGACGGGCACGGTCACGGAGGAAGCGAGCGAGACGAGCGAGCGAGACGAGCGAACGACTGCGGCGGCGACGACGATGGTGCCCCACACGGCTGGCTGCGGTCTCGGCGGCGCTGGTGCCCACGATCTACTGTGTACGGGCGCGGCGGAGGGTCGGGCCCGGCGTGATGTTTGGGTCCGATCTGGCAACCCCCATAACATGACGTCACGCAGTGCCTCGGTTGGGTCAGTGCCACCGGCCAGGCCCTCCGCTGACATCAACAAGTCTGACTTATTGTTCGCCGATAATGCTAAAACCACGACGCGCCCTCGCCAGGTCAGCTTGCCCT
>NC_091556.1:41346249-41358749 GCF_042767895.1 Penaeus vannamei | reverse complement strand
CCAAGGGGAGAAGTCGACGAAAAGATCGGAGAGGTGATCGACAGGTAGGTGTGATTGTGTGTG
This sequence comes from Penaeus vannamei, assembly GCF_042767895.1. Taxonomy (NCBI): domain Eukaryota; kingdom Metazoa; phylum Arthropoda; class Malacostraca; order Decapoda; family Penaeidae; genus Penaeus; species Penaeus vannamei. The sequence continues at coordinate 41,358,686 of NC_091556.1, read as the reverse complement.
ATTGTAATTGTCACTGTGTGTGTGTGTGTGTGTGTGTGTGTGTGTGTGTGTGTGTGTGTGTGTGTGTGTGTGTGTGTGTGTGTGTGTGTGTGTGTGTGTGTGTGTACGTGCGTGTGTGTGTACGTGCGTGTGTGTGTACGTGCGTGTGTGTGTACGTGCGTGTGTGTGTACGTGCGTGTGTGTGTACGTGCGTGTGTGTGTACGTGCGTGTGTGTGTACGTGCGTACGTGTTCGCGCGTGTGAGCGAGCGCGAATGCGTGAGTACGTTCGCGTTAGTTTCCGGGCCAGCTCACCCGATGGCCGCAATCGGGCCCGCGCGGCCGTGACCCGCGCCCCGCCGTCGCTTCCCCGCAGCCCGCGAGCCCGCCTGGCCGCGAGCCACGACCTGTCACGGCCTACTTCGCAGAGCCCGCAGTAGCAACACCGAGAAAAAATCCGCCGGACTTTCACCCTGGCTGACCCCTAATCGCCCCCCCCCCCCTCGACCCCCTCGACCCCGCACTCAACCCTTCCATAAAACCCGCCCCACGGCTCCCCAGCACCCCGTTATCACCCCGGAATGGCCCTCCTCGCCTCCTCGCCCGGCCAATCTCCCCCTGACCCCAACTCCAGCTTGCTTCATATTCAACGTTATTTTCCCTCCCCCCTTCCTCCTCCTCCTCCTCCTTTCCCCTCTTCACGTTCGCAAGGAGGATGCTTCTCTGTGTCTGTCTGTCTGTCTCCCTTTTTTATCCGGTAATTATAACATTCTCACGATTCTATTTTCAGAAAAAAAAAGACTGCGTTCTCTTTTCACAATGAAGTGCCACATCCCTCTCCTCCCCTTCCCTCCACCTCCCCCTTTCCCTCCTCCTCTCCTGCCCTTCCCCCCCTCTCCCGCTCCTCCTCTCCTTCTCTCCCCCTCTCTCCCTCCATCCCTCCCTCTCCCCGTCCCCCTCCCTCCCTCCCTCCTCTCCCCTCGCCATCTTGCCAACACGAAATGCCAAATCCCCTCGTAACAATAAACCCAATTACGCCCCCGGGATTGTCTGCAGGTAGATCTCCCGCTACTCCCGCCACTCCCAACCTTATTTTCTGAAATACTCCGCTACGCTCTCCCCCGCCGCGCCGATTTCCGCGAAGGGAGGGAATTCGCGGAGGAACCCCTTCCCCCCCTCACCCCCCTTTGCCCTCCCTGGCTTAATCGCGCTGAGTCGTGGGCTCTTCTTGGTGAACATGTGAATAGGAGAACAGGGAGAAGAAGAAGAGGGAGAAGAAGAAGAAGAAGGAGAAAAAGAAGAGGGAGAAGGAGGAGAAGGAGAAGAAGAAGAGGGAGAAGAAGAAAGAAGAGGAGGAAGAAGAAGAAGACGAAAAAGAAGAAGAAAGAAGAGGAGGAAGAAGAAGAAGAAGACGAAAAAGAAGAACAACAACGAGAAGGAAAATGAGAAGTACGCCCCCCCCACTTCATTTCCACACGTGCAAAACTCGCCGTGGGAACAGGCGCGCAAACTCCTACATGGCGACCATATGCTTGCTAGTACCTCTTCACGTGCGAAACAGAGTCAAGTACCAGACGTCAATATAGACAGCAACTCCCCTCCTTTGCGTGGGCGTCTGGGAGCATAGATGCAACCCTCTCTCCCCTCTCCCCTACGCCCTCTCTCTCTCTACCCTCTCTCCCTCTTTCCCCCTCTTCCTCTCTCCTCTCTACCCTCTCTTCCCTCCGCCCTCTAACCTCTTCCCTCACTCCCCTCTCCTCTCTCTCCTCTCTCCCCTCTTCCTCTCCCTCTTCCCTCTCTCCCCTCCGCCCTCCGCCCCCTCGGCAACCTATACATAGCCCTGGCAGCTGCGGCAGGTGGCACAACCCACCCGGGGCTGGCAACACAACCGGCCTTACATCACGTCTACTCAAACAAAAATACAAGCCAGACGCACGCAGAACTTGGCGGAAAAAAAGTAAACAAACGAAAAAACACATCGATGATATAAATCCATTTATCCTCTTCATATACCTGTGACTTTTCTCTCTGTCTCTCTGTGTCTGTGTCTGTCTCTCTCTCTCTCTTTCATATACCTGCGACCTCTCTCTCTCTCTCTCTCTCTCTCTTTCTCTATCTCTCCTCTATCTTTATCTGTCTTTCTCTATCTCTCTCTCTCTCTGTTTCTCTCTCCCACTCTTTCGCTCTCTCTCTTCCACTCTATAAACAAATAAAAAAAATAAAAAAAATAAATAAATAACAAAAATAAAATAACAATTGATCATCAACAAGGCATCCTCATTTCGCAATCTTTCCCGGACGGTATCGAGATATCAAATCCAATCCCCTCGCCTCCAGGATAAACGCCAATCTTTTATTCCGCGAAATGAAGATATTTTCGAAAGACCAAATCTCTTCCGCGAGACGAGACGGAAACGTGACGAAATGAGCGCCACAGAACGGCGAGACTAAGAAGAGAAGGAAGAAGAGAGAGGAGGAGAAGAAGAAGAAGAGGGAGAGGAAGAAGAGGGAGAAAAAGAAAAAGAGGGAGAAAAAGAAGAAGAGGGAGAAGAAGAGGGAGAAAAAGAAGAAGAAGAAGAAGGAGAAGAAGAAGATGAAGAAGAGGAAGGAAAAGATGAAGAGAAGCAAGAGGAAGAGGGAAAGGAAAAAGAAGAAGAAGAAGAAGAAGAAGAAGAAGAAGAAGGAGGAGGAGAAGACGAGGGAGAACGAAAAGAAGTAGAAAAGGGACAAAATGGATTAATTCTGCGTATACCTTCGATACATTCTGCCCCCCCTCCCCCCAACCCCCTCCAAAAAAATAACGAAATAAAAATAAAAAATAAATAAAAACAAGAAAACAAAATAAAACCGAAATAAATAAATAAATCCCGGATCCTGCCTTCTCCCCCCCCCCCCCCCCCCCCAATAAGCCCCTGATCCGGGAATTGGCTGGAACCCCACTCAAGACATCCCAGGCAAACGGAAATGAAAACTTTAATTAAATTCGAAAAAAAATCAACTCAGGGGAGGGGGGAGGGGAAGGGAGGGGGGGGCACGAAGACTCACACCAGGAGTAACGGGAAGCGCTTGAGAAGAATCACGTCCCTTCAAGAAGAAGGAGAAGAAGATGAGGAGGAGGAGAAGGAGGATGAGAAGGAGGAGGATGAGAAGGAGGAGGAGGAGGAGGAGAAGGAGGAGGAGGAGAAGGAGGAGGAGGAGGAGGAGAAGAAAAAGGAGGAGGAGGAGGAGGAGGAGGCGGAGGAGGAGGAGGAGAAAGAGAGGAAGAAGAAGAGGAGGAGGAAGGAGGGACTGAGGAGGAGGTAGCAGGAGGAGGAGGAGGAGGAGAAGAAGGAGGAGGAGGAGGAGAAGGAGGAGGAGAAGAAGAAGAAGGAGGAGGATTTTAGAATACCTTGGATAGAAACTTGACTCATGAGAATAACCATAGGTAGATAAAAAAGTCCCTTTTATGGAAGAGAAAAAAGAAAAAAAAACATGAATAAAACATGTCTACTTGACGTAGAAACTTGACTCATCAGGATAGCCATTGGTAGAAATTCATCCCCTTTGTAGGAAAAAACAACAACGTAGATAAGTCATGTTCATTCAGGGTAAGTTGGGTAGAAATGTGACTCACTAGGATACTCACAGGTAGAAATATGATTCATTAGGATACTCACTGGCAGAAATATGACTCATTAGGATACTCACAGGTAGAAATATGACTCATTAGGATACTCACTGGCAGAAATATGACTCATTAGGATACTCACTGGCAGAAATATGACTCATTAGGATACTCACTGGCAGAAATATGACTCATTAGGATACTCACTGGCAGAAATATGACTCATTAGGATACTCACTGGCAGAAATATGACTCATTAGGATACTCACTGGCAGAAATATGACTCATTAGGATACTCACTGGCAGAAATATGACTCATTAGGATACTCACTGGCAGAAATATGACTCATTAGGATACTCACTGGCAGAAATATGACTCATTAGGATACTCACTGGCAGAAATAGGACTCATTAGGATACTCACTGGCAGAAATATGACTCATTAGGATACTCACTGGCAGAAATATGACTCATTAGGATACTCACTGGCAGAAATATGACTCATTAGGATACTCACTGGCAGAAATAGGACTCATTAGGATACTCACTGGCAGAAATATGACTCATTAGGATACTCACTGGCAGAAATATGACTCATTAGGATACTCACTGGCAGAAATATGACTCATTAGGATACTCACTGGCAGAAATATGACTCATTAGGATACTCACTGGCAGAAATAGGACTCATTAGGATACTCACTGGCAGAAATATGACTCATTAGGATACTCACTGGCAGAAATAGGACTCATTAGGATACTCACTGGCAGAAATAGGACTCATTAGGATACTCACTGGCAGAAATAGGACTCATTAGGATACTCACTGGCAGAAATATGATTTATTAAGATAACTTGGCTAGAAAATAGGACTCAATAGGATAATCAGAGGTAGAAAACTGTCCCTTTTGTGAAATAAAAAGGATAAAACATGTCCTTTTAGAAAAAAAACTTAGGTAGAAATACAACTCATTAGGATTATCAACAACAGAGAAAAAATAAATATGGATAAGAAACGTCCCTTTAGGATAAATAGTTCCAAACATGACCTATCCAAGAAGAAGAAGATGATGAAGAGGAAGATGATGATGAAGAAGAAGAAGAGGAAGATGAAGAAGATGATGAAGAGGAAGAAGATGAAGAGGAAGATGATGATGAAGAGGAAGAAGATGAAGATGATGATGATGAAGAGGAAGAAGATGATGATGAAGAGGAAGAAGATGAAGAAGATGATAATGAAGATGAAGAAGAAGAAGAAGAAGTAGAAGAAGAAGAAGAAGAATTAAACCCAAACACCTCCCTCCAGGATAACAGACAAAAAAACGGCATCCCACCAAAGAGAAAAAAAGAGGATAAGAAACGACCAAGAAAGTGGCCTCCAATCCACGCCCTGAGACGTCGCTCGCCTAATCCTTTTGGCACCTTTATCCTCGTGTCACGGACTGCCACCGCCGCCCCAATCGCCAAACTTTGGGTATTGGTTTATCGTCCCGTGGCGGTCGCGGATTCGATACCCGGAGGGGGGAAAAAAGAGAAGAAAAAGAAGAAAAAAAGAAAATAAATAAAGAAAAAGAAAGAAAGAAAAGAAAAAAGGACAAAGAAAAGAAAAATAAAATAAATAAATAAATAAAAGAAAAAAGAAAAGAAAAAAGGACAAAGAAAAGAAAAAGAAAATAAATAAATAAATAAAGAAAGAAAGAAAGAAATAACGTTATTTACCTTCACCTTTGTCCTTGTCTAAAAAGAAAGAAAGAAAAAAGTTTTTTATCGCATAAAGAAAAGGAAAAAACTAACAAAACAAAACTGGAGGATATCAAGAAAAAAAAATGTACTGGGATCTTTTTTTCCCCGTTTTAATATCAGATGTACAATTCATTCATGCATGTATGTGTAGGAAATTATGAACGGGGAAAAATATATAAATCTTTTACACGCGCATACACATCTAATGCGCGCGCGTGTGCAAAAATCATCTATGGAAACACAAATCGCTTTTGGTATTCTGAAAAAATACCTTTTTTCGTGTCTCTTCTCTTATCTACGTCCCTCCCATTCCCTCTTTCTCCTCACTCACTCTCCCCCACTGTTTTCTTTCCCGCTTTCTTTTCCATTCTCCTTTTTCTGCATTTCCCTGCATCCTTTCAACGATTTTTTTTTCCTCCCTCTCTCTCTCTCTTTCGCCCTTATTCAACGTAATTCTTTCCCCTCTTTCGTTCCCTCGCTCCCCCCTCCCATCCGTCATCCTTTAGGCGAAAGATGAGTCACATACACGCACGCACACGCACACACGTACACACACACACACGAACGCAGACACACACACACACACGAACATGCGCGCGCGCGCATTCACACACACACACACGCGCGCATACACACGAACACACACACACGCAGAGACACACACACACAGACACACACACACACACACACACACACACGAACACGAACACGAACACACACACACTCACACACACAAATACAAGAACACACACACATTCACACAACCATGCACCCTGTTGCAGGATATCCTTTAAGCATCTATAAATATCTCGGGTGTCAGATGATCTCCCTCGCGGGCTCTGCGGGACGAAACTCCCCTCGATGACGTCACAGTTACGTCAGGCAACTGGGCGGGTGACGTCACTGTGTCCACACCCGTCGCGCCTCTCTGTGGGAACGCCCTCGCGAGTGGGAACTGTTTGTGCATCTGCAAGGGCGGGACAATCGGATGTGTGGGCGGGGGGACTTATTGCGGGACTTTTTTTTTTGTGTACTTGACGTGTGTACCTTCGCGGAAAGGAAGAAAAGAAGAGAAAAGAGTAAATAAAAGAAATTGTATTCTCAGCTATTTGGTCAGGGAGTTGGACACGCAAGCGGGGATTATTTTGACAGGCGAGGGACAAACCGACGTAACGAAAGAAAGAAGGTAAAACGTACTGCCGTTTCAGAACATCAATCGCGCCTCACACAACAACATCACTATCAACAACAACAACAAACATCAACATCATCATCATCAACATGAACAAGAAGAACAGCAACAGCAGCAGCAATAACAGCAACATCAACAACATCATCATCATCATCATCAACAACAACACAGCAACACCAACACCACCAACAGCATCAACATCATCATCATCACCATTAACAAGAACAACAGCAGCAGCAGCAGCAATGAAAGCAACATCAACAACAACATCAACATCACCATCATTGTCATCAACATCAACAACAACACAGCAACAGCAGCACCAACAAACATCATCATCATCATCACCATCATCATCACCAGCACCAACAACAACAACAACATCACCATCACCATCACCATCACCATCCCCATCCCCATCCCCATCCCCATCCCCACCACCACCAAGATTATCCGCAAACGGGCGCGTCCTTGCGTCTTCGTGAACATCTGAATCGCGGGACAACAGCAAAAGGCAGAAAGCAGAGAGACTGAAGGACGGACAAGCCGGCCGCCATGTTTACGCGTTCGGGAATGAAAATGTTTGCGCATCTTCGCCGCGTGTTTACAGCGTTTGGTCGTGACTTGTTTACATATATATATCTTTTTCTTTTGTGTGTCGGTGCCTTTTTCCTCGCTTTCCCTTTCTCACTCTTACTTATCTCTATTTCTCTCTCTCTCTCTCTCCCTTTCTTTCTCTTTCTCTCTCCCTTTCTTTCTCTTTCTGTCTGTCTCTCTCTTTCTTTCTCTCTCTCTCTCTCTCTCTCTCTCTTCTCTCTCTCTCTCTCTCTCTCTCTCTCTCTCTCTCTCTCTCTCTCCCTATCTACCTATCTAGCTATCTACCTATCTCTCTCCCTATCTACCTATCTACCTATCTACCTATCTACCTATCTCTTTCTCTCTCTCTCCCTATCTACCTATCTCTCTCTCTCTCTCTCTCTCTCTCTCTCTCTCTCTCTCTCTCTCTCTCTCTCTTTATCCACTTGCTTCTCGACTTTCTGCTTTCCTTGCTTCTTGAATCCGCTGTCTGTTCAAGGTCTGATAAATATGCATTCGCGTTTGTGTATGTTATTGTTGGCGAAAATACGACGGGTAGATGTAGATAGATAGAGAGAAAAGGAGAGAGGAGATGAGAGAAGAGAAAGACGGAGAGAAGAGCGAGAGAAAAAAATAAAAACAGAAGACTGAAAAGACTGAACGGAGAGAGAAAAGAGAAACAGATAAAAGAAAAAGTAAATAAAAGGAAAAAAAAGAAACAGATAGAAAAAAAAATCCCAGAGTGAAAAAAACACGAAACAAAGCAACCAGACAAGACAACAAAACCACAAAAAAACAAGCATAAATAAAACCCAGAGTCTGCTTGCTTGCTTGCTTGCTTGCTTGCTTGCTTGCTTGCTTGCGCCCGCCCGCCCACCGCCCCCATGCAAACCCCATGCAAGAGAGCGTACGGCCAACCCACAATAACACCCCAGATAAATAACACAGCCTGGAGGAGAGCCAAATTGCGCCTCCCCCACTGCGGTCTGGTGAAGAGGAGGAGGGGGGAGAGGGGTGGAGTGGGGGAGAAGGAGTGGAGTGGGGGAGAAGGGGAGAAGGGGGGGAGATGGGATGGAGGGGGAGAAGAGGTGGAGATGGGGAGAGGGGGAGGAAGGGGAGAAGGGGGAGATGGGGTGGAGGGGGGGGAGAAGAGGTGCAGATGGGGAGAGGGGGAGGAAGGGGAGAATGGGGAGGGTGGAAAGGAGAGAGGCGGAGGAAGGGAAGATAAATGAAAGGGGAGAAAGAGAGGAGAGGAGGAGGGGAGGAGAAAGGAAGGGGGAGGAGGGGGAGGAGAAGGAAGATGAGCACTGAGGCGGTGTGTGGGGGGAAGAAGATATAGGAGGGGAGGAGAGGTGAGATAAGGAGATAATGGGGGTTAAGTTGCCAAGTTACCCTCCTCACCTTAGCCTCCCCATCCTCTCACCCCCCCCCCCCTTCCTGTTTCTGATTACAAATCTCCGCTACCTTCCAAAGCTACAGGTAGAGTGGGGGGGTGGGGGTTGGAGGGGGGGGGGAGAGATAAAGAACGGGGATAGAGTAGTCAGATTAACCCTTTTTGACCTTCCTCTCCGTCCTTCCTCCTCTCTCTTCACCCTTTTCAGCATCCTAGCTCCAGGTGAGGTCAGCTGATCAATCCTCCTCCCTCATTTCCCTCTTTGCTCCCTCATTCTCTCCCTCCCTCAAGTCTCCCCCTTTAATAAGAATACTTCCCTCCTCCCTCACCTCTTCCCCCCTCCGATTCCTCCACCCCATCTCCCTTCCAACCTTTACCCCCCTTCTTAATCTTTCTCCCCCCTACTCCCCTCCCTCAAATCTCTCCTCCCCCAATTTTAATACTCCCACCATTTGCCTCATCCTTCCCTCCCCTAACCCCCCTTTCCCCCTCTTAACCTTCCTCCTCCCCTTTAAATTCTTTCTCCCCCCTACTCACTCAAATCTCATTTTAATACTCCCACCATTTGCCACCTCCTCCTCCATCCCCCCTTCCCTTTAATACTCCCACTATTTGCCTCATCCCCTCCTCCCCATCCTTTCTCCTTTAATACCCCACCATTTACCTCATCCTCCCTCTTCTCCTCCCTCCCCCCCATAACCCTTTCTCCTCCCTCCTCTTCACCATCCCCCTCCTCCCTTCACCCCCCTCACCTCCCCTAACGCTCCTCATCACTGCGGCTGCTTAGGTTAATGGACAATTAACAGGGACTTTGCCCGGCCGTCCCTCCGAGTGCAACGTGGGGCGGACCTGAATTTAACCAGGGATGACGACGGGGGGCGAGGAGGACGGGGCAGAGGACGATGGGGGACGAGGAGGATGAGGGGGACGAGGAGGACGAGGCAGAGGACGACGGGGACGAGGAGGACGAAGACGAGGGGGAAGAGGCAGAAGATAAGTGGGACGAAGAGGAGGACAATGAGGACGTGGAAGACGAAGCTGAGGACGACGGAGACGAGGAAGAGGCAGAAGATGAGTAGGAGGAAGCAGAGGACGACGAGAGCGGTGAAAATAATTAAGAGAACGATGACGAATACAAGGAAAATAAAGAGAACGGGAACGACGGGGAAGACGATGACGAAGGGGACGAGGACGACGAAGAAAAGGAAGACGACGACCGTGACAAATAGAACAACGATAAGGACAACGAGGACGATGACCGAGTTGCCGACGAAGACTACGACGGGAACGACGAGTACAAGACCAGTAAACAAAAGAGGACACGGACGGAGACGACGAAGCAGGCGCCCCACCACGTCCCTCCCCCGCTCTCGCTGCAGCAGCCGTAATCCTCCAAGGGCGCCCCCTCCCCCTCCTCCCCCCACTCCCTCCCCTCCTCCCCCCGGCTTCTTAAACAATGGAACTCGGCGCTGTCCATCATCGTAGGCGGACAAGGGAGAGGGGGCGGGTGGGAGGGAGAGAGGGACAGGGAGAGAGGGGGAGAGAGGGAGGGGATGAGAGATAGGGGGACAGAGAGAGAGGGAGGGAGTGAGAGATAAGGAAGAGAGAGAGAGAGAGAGAGAGAGAGAGAGAGAGAGAGAGAGAGAGAGAGAGAGAGAGAGAGAGAGAGAGAGAGAGAGAGAGAGAGAGAGAGAGAGATACACAGATATATAGAGAGAAAACAATGCAACGACAGAGAAAGCAATGTAGCATAAAGTGAAAGCAGACGACACACGATGAAAAAAAAAGAGATACACCACAACGATAAAAAAAAATAAAAATAAAAAATAATAAAAAAGGAAGGAGGAAACAAAAACAAAAACAACAAACAACAAACAAAATGAAAAAAAAGCAACAGGATCCCGGTTGACTCCTCCTGGCAGCATCCTTAGCATCCTTAGCATCCTTAGCATCTGCAGCATCTCCCGGGGGTATTTTTGAGACGTGGTTGCAACCCCGTCTTCTTGCAGGGCTTGGCGTTGGGGTGGGGGGTGGGGGTGGGGTGGTGGGGGGGGGGTGAGTGGTGGGGGGTGGGAGGGAAGGGATTTCCAGTATTGTTGTGTAATTATAGAAGATCCGGGCGGTGGGAACTGGGGGGAGTGGGGGGGGAAGGGGAGATAGAGGTTGGGGAGGAGGGAGGGAGGGGGATGGAGGTTGGGGAGGTAAGGGAGGACGGGGGATGGAGGTAAGGGAGTAGAGGGGATGGGGGAGGGGAAGAGGGAGGGGAGAGGGAGAGAGAGAGCAGAGGTTGGTGGGAGAGGGATGGAGGTAGAGGGGGAGGAAGGAATGGAGGAGTGGTTGGTGTGGGTGGAAGGAAGGAAGGAAGGAAGGAAGGAAGGAGGAGGGAGAGACATGAGGAAATAAGTAATTGAGAGAGAAGGATGGGAGAGAGGGTAAGGGGGAAACGAGGAAAAGAGGAAGGGGAAATGGGGGAGAGAGGAAGGGGAAAGGAGGAAGGGAGAGAGGGTAAGGGGGGAGGATTGAAGCTTAAGGAAGAGGGGAGTCGAGCGCAGGAAGGGAAAGGAGAAGAGCGGGAGAGGGGGAGAAAGGGGAAGTGAGGTGAAGGGATAAAAGAGAAAAATGAGGTAAAGGAGGAGGTGTGGATGGGGGTGGGGGAGATGAGAGCGAAAAGCGGGGGAGGAGAATAGGAAGTAAAGGGAAAATGAAGAAAGAGGAGGAAGAGAGAGGGAGAGAGAAGTGAAGTTTAATTAAAGAGCGAGCGAGGGAAGGAGAGGGAGGGGAGGAGAGGAGAGAGGAGGGGAGGGAGGGAGGGAGGGAGGGAGGGAGGGAGAGAGAGAAAGAGAGAGAGAGAGAGAGAGAGAGAGAGAGAGAGAGAGAGAGAGAGAGAGAGAGAGAGAAAGAGAGAGAGAGAACGAGAAGGAGAGAAAACGAGAGAAAGAGAACAAGAGAGAGAGAAAACAACAACAACAACAAAAAACAATAGAAAGAGAAAGTGAGAGACAGATCCAAGAAAAGAGAAAGAGCAACAAAGACCGATCGAGACCAGAGCGAGAGGAGTCCGGAGCGCGAATGACTGACCGGCGGCGCAGCGAGTGTGTGACTGCTCGCCGGCCCGCCTCGCCGCTTCCCTCGAGCCAAAAACTCGGCAGAAGTTGGCCGCTGTGGCGTTGTCTTGGGGGGGGGGGAGGGGGGCGGAGGATATCGGGGCCAATATATCCCAAGGTAAAGCATTCTAATAAAAGACGTTCCTGGTACAAAAATAAGAAGAGGAGAGAAGAAAAGAAGAGAAAGAAGTTGGAGGAAAATGGACCAGGGTACAAGCACAGCACCGATCTATTTCTCTTTCGAAAATAAAATATATATTCGTGCTCTCAACTTCTCTCTTTCTCGTTTGTTTGTTTTCTTCTTTCGTTAATCTTTCTTTTCACTGCCGCCGCCCCCTCTATCCTATCCTTTCCTTTCCTCTCCTCTCTCTCTCTCTAACTCTCCTCCTTCTCCTCCCTACCCCCATCTCCCTTTCTTCCTTCCCCCCTCCCCCTCTCCCTCTCTCCCTCTCCTCCCTCCCTCCTCTCTCTCTCTCTCTCTCTCTCTCTCTCTCTCTCTCTCTCTCTCTCTCTCTCTCTCTCTCTCTCTCTCTCCCCTCTCTCTCTCTCTAAATTTGTCCCCAATCACCTATTCGCCACCTTTTCCGAATCAAGGACTCACCCCCCCATCGAAGCGAAAATTGCCAATTATCACTAATAACACGATCACCATACCGACCCCCCTTCTCCCTCATTACCACCCCTAACAACCTACACCAACACCCCCTCCTCACTCTCCTCTTTCTCTGCCTTCCCTTCCCTTTCCCTCCACCTCCTCCTTCCCATTCCCTCTCCCCCCTTTCCCCACCCTCATCCCTCTTCCCTCTCCTCCTTCCTCCTTCCCTCTCATTCTCTCCAACTCCCTCTC
>NC_091556.1:41336249-41341249 GCF_042767895.1 Penaeus vannamei | reverse complement strand
TTAAATTAATTAAGGTGATAATTCAAAATAAAATTCACATCATTATCGTGTTTCATCAGTCTTGTCTCATTAATATCAACATTAATCAAAATCGACAACCACAATCAGCACAAACCACATCCTTCCAATAACCTTTTAACAACATAAAAAAATTAAAAACAACAAAAACAATAAAAACAACAACAAACGACAACAACAAAAATAACCAACACACACGAACACAGAGAAGCAACAACAGCAAATAAACAAGAAATAAACAAATAAAAAACACAAAAAACACCGATAACAAATCTATCAATAACTACATATGGCTTTCTGTGACGCCTGATTAGCCACATCAATCACCCCAATCAGTGACATCAGTGACATCGAACAAGTAGGGCATTTATTTCCTTCCGGGTCACACGCATGACCTAAGTGGAGGTCATTTATGAAACACCTGATGCAGACCATATCTATAAGTATGTCATTATGCTTTTATCATCATCATTGATGTCTTTATTTACCTTATTATCATCATTAGCATCATCATCATCATCATTATTATTGTTATTACTATTATCATTATTATTATTTATTATCATAACTATTATTATTCTCATCACTATCAATACTGTTATTATTGTTGTTGTTGCATCCATTCTTATTATTGGTGTTAGTTTCATCATCAATGTTATTATTATTATTGTGGTTGCTGCTGTTGTTATGATCATTATCATTACTCATTCTTTGTCTGTGATGCTGCTGCTATTATTATTTATACCATTATCAATATTAATGCAGTGTTGTTGTTGTTATTATTAATATCACTTGTGTCAATAACAAAATAATCATTACCGTCACTATATTTCACTAATCATCATTACTATTACCATTATTCATTAATAACCTTGTTGTTACTACAACTACGATCCTCATGATGATCACAACAAATCATTAACATCTGACCAGAAAAAAAATATAATTAATATCCGTAATATCATCTAACCGAAAGCTACTTTCCCAATTCACATTTCCCATGTATTTATTCATCTTTCGTTATGATCCCGACCCATAATTTATGTATATGAAAGACGATAAATTACACGCCATAGCAAATACGAAAAAAAAGGCCACGGAATTTATGTCGGCCTGCCCTGCGACGGATAGGCCTATAAGCAATATCCCGATTCGGGCTGAAAATCACAGGCCGGTTTACTCTTAACATATGTCTAGTTGTTGCAGTGCAGGCCATTGCACATTCCACGCCGCTCGCAAAATATTAGGGCCATTGCAACACAGCATCAGAGTAAATGTGCAAGGCTGTTCATGGCACCAGATCCTTGTCATGGAAAGTTTTACAAATTTATGGCGATTTTATGATGTTCTTTAGTCGCTGAGGGAATTTTACAATGCGTTTATATTATTTTGATATCTTTTTATTTATTCTATATTGCGAAGAAGCTGTGTGGCTAGATCGAGGAGTCCAAGAGGCGGTGCCAAGTCTCGCCAGAATGGTCTGACCGCAGTCTCCACGTCAGCTGATTGACTGATCTGATCACATGATTCTGCAACGATACGTCCCCTCGTCCTCTCTTTCCTTTCTCCCCTTTCCTGCTCTTCTTCACTTTTCAAATGTTGTTTTTTCCCTTCTCTATTTATCTCCCTTGTTCGTCACTCCTTCCTTCGCTTTCTCTCTCCCTCCCTTTTCTTTCTTTCTTCCCTTCCTCTCTTCCTCCCGTTCTTCCTTTCCCTCTCTCCCTCTCATCCTCCCCCTTCTCTCTCCTCTCATCCTTCCTTCCCTCTCTCCCTCTCATCCTTCCTTCCCCTCTCTCCCTCTCATCCTTCCTTCCCCTCTCTCCCTCTCATCCTTCCTTCCACTCTCCCTCTCATCCCTCCTTCCCCTCTCTCCCTCTCATCCTTCTTTCCCCATCCACCCAATTCCTCCCTTCCCCTCCTCCATCCTTCCTTCTCTCCCCCCTTCCCTCCCTCCCATTCCTTCCTTTAAGACAAAAACCAAAGGAAAAGCGTATGATAAACAAGCGGCCTACACACAGCCTAAAAAATCGGTAGGCCTATCTCCACCCACTTCACCCTGGATGAAATCAAAGCACGCCATCGCAGTGAAGTGAGTGTACATCAAGTAATTCGGAGAGCGCAGCCATTTATTATGCAAATGTGTGCTTCCACTCTCCCTTCCCATATTCTTGTTTTGTTTTTTTACAGCATCCACTGGCTTGTCTGTCCTACCGCATTGGCTGAGAGTATTAGACTAAACTTCCTCTGTTTAAAGGCAATGCGGCAAGGCGGTCCATCCCCTCCCCCTCCCTCCCTCTCTCCCCCTAACTCAGTCCCTCTCTTCATCTTCCTCCTTGTTTTTTTCTTTTTTTCTTCATCTCCCTGCCTGCCTCTCTCTCTCTCTCTCTCTCTCTCCCGCCCCCCTCTCTCTCTCCCTCGACACACACACACACACACACACACACACACATATATATATATACATATATGCTGCTTTCTTTCTTTCTCCTCTCCCTCCCTCTGTCTCCCTCTCTTCTTCTCCTCTCTTTCCCTCCATTTCCACCCTTTCTCCTCCTCCCCCTTCCCATCCCTCTTCCCCTTTTTCCCACTCTCTCCTCCTATTTAGTGTGAGTGAGCGAGCTACTGGGATTGGACTTTGACGAGTTTATTAAGATCAACCTTACGTCTCAAAAGGATGTGGTAACGTAGGTCGCTAATCTGCTCTGCATCATCCTAATTTTAGTTTATTCACTGTCGAAGAAAAAAGGAGAGTGAGTGAGTGAGTAAGAGTGAGTGAGTAAGAGTGAGTGAGTAAGAGAGAGAGAGTAAGAGAGAGAGAGAGAGAGAGAGAGAGAGAGAGAGAGAGAGAGAGAGAGAGAGAGAGAGTGAGAGTGAGAGAGAGTGAGTGAGTGAGTGACAGTGAGAGTGAGAGTGAGAGTGAGAGAGAGAGAGAGAGAGAGAGAGAGAGAGAGAGAGAGTGAGAGTGAGTGAGTGAGTGAGTGAGTGAGTGAGTGAGTGAGTGAGTGAGTGAGTGAGTGAGTGACTGATTGAAAGAGTGCTTGAGCGAGTGAAGGACTGAACGCGTGTGACTGCGAGTGTCAATATAAGTGTGAACATGAGCCTGGAGTGTGAGCGTGAATGTGAGTGTGTGTGATACTTTTATGAGTAACGTCTAGGCGGAACGGACCTTTAATTGGGGATTCACTGCACGGCGCCTCCACCCCCGCCCCGCTCCCCCCTTCCCCCACCCCCGCCCCGCTCCTCCGCCGCCCCACCCCTTCCCCCACCCCCGCCCCGCTCCCCCCTCCCCCCAGCGCCGCCCCGCTCCCCCCTTCCCCTGCCCCTGATCAAGCGGAGGGACGACCTGCAGCCCAACCGCCCCTGCCAGACGACCAGGACGGGCGCCCTCCTCACGCCGCAACGCCCGCGCCTCCCCCTGCCCCCCCCCCTCCCACGCGCGCGCCTGCTGTCCTAACCTCCATCCATCACCCACTCACTCTCATTCTCTCTCTCTCTCTCTTTCTCTCTCTATCTGTCATTCTCTCTCTCTCTATCTATCATTCTCTCTCTCTCTCTATCTATCATTCTCTCTCTCTCTCTATCTATCATTCTCTCTCTCTCTCTATCTATCATTCTCTCTCTCTCTCTATCTATCATTCTCTCTCTCTCTCTATCTATCATTCTCTCTCTCTCTCTATCTATCATTCTCTCTCTCTATCTATCTGTCATTCTCTCTCTCTCTATCTGTCATTCTCTCTCTCTCTATCTGTCATTCTCTCTCTCTCTCTATGTCATTCTCTCTCTCTCTCTATCTGTCATTCTCTCTCTCTCTCTCTGTCATTCTCTCTCTCTCTATCTGTCATTCTCTCTCTCTCTCTCTCTCTCTCTCTTTCACACACACACACACAGACTCGCTCTGTCTTTTTCTTCTTCCCTCTCTATGTGCATTTCTCTCTTACTCCATTCTCTCCTCCTTACTTCGCATTCTCCTCCACCTTCCTATCCCCTTTCTTTCACAATTCCTCTTTCTACACCTTCACCATAATCTCTTCCTCCACCTTTATCTCCTCCTCCACCTCCACCTTTATCATCTCCTCCTCCTCCACACCCCCTTCCTTCCCTCTCCTCATCCCTCATTTTCCTCCTCCTCTTTCTCCTCTTCTACCACCTTCTCCTTCTCCTCCCGTCCTCACTTCCATCTTTCTTCTCGTTACCTTCGGTCTCCAGCTCTATTTTCGAAATTCATCAGTCATTCGTCTTTTTTTTCTCTCTTTCTTTCTTTCCCCTTTTTTATTCCCCTTTTTAATGGTCTAACTTTTCGCAGTTCCTGTCGCATTCGCTTCGGGTCTTCGCGCGTTCACTCGTTTGTTTAAATGCCTGTCTGTGTGATCGCTGGAAGGGAGGGAGAGGGGAAGGGAAGGAGAGGGGGAAGAACAGGAAGAGGGGCAGGAGGAGGGAGGGAGGGAGAGAGGGAGGGAGAGAAGGAGGGAGAGAAGGAGGGAGAGGGACAGGAAGAGGGACAGGGAGAGGGACAGGGAGAGAGAGAGAGAGAGAGAGAGAGAGAGAGAGAGAGAGAGAAGAGAAAAAGAGAGAGAGAGGAGAGAGAGGGAGGGAGAGGGAGGGAGAGAGAGAGGGTGAGGGAGGGAGAGGGAGAGGGAGAGGGAAAGGGGGGGGGAGAGGGAGAGGGAAGGGGAGGGGGAGGGAGGGGATGGAGAGGGAAGGGGAGGGAGAGGGAGAGGGAGGGAGAGGGAAGGGGAGAGGGGGATGGAGAGGGAGAGGGAGGGGGAGAGGGAGAGGGAGAGGGACAGGGGAAAGTGAGAAGGAGAGGGAGAGGGACAGGGGGAAAGGAGATGGAGAGGGAGGGAGAGGGAGAGGGAGAGGGAGAGGGAGAGGGAAAGGGAGAGGGAGAGGGAGAGGGAGAGTGAGAGAGGAGAGGGAGAGGGAGAGGGAGAGAGAGGAGAGAGAGAGAGAGAGAGAGAGAGAGAGAAAGAGAGAGAGAGAGA
>NC_091556.1:41326249-41328749 GCF_042767895.1 Penaeus vannamei | reverse complement strand
TGGAAGACGAGTAGAGAGAGAAATAAGAGGGATGGAGGGAGAGAAGGAGTGCTGGAACAACAGAGAGAGAAATAAGAGGGATAGAGGAAAAGAGAGAAAGACGGAGAAAAGAAGTGCTAGAAGAGGGAAAAAGCTAATGGGAGGGACAAAGGAGGGAGGAGGGAGGGAAGGAGAGAGGAGGGAGGGAAGAAGAGAGGAGGGAGGGAAGGAGAGAGGAGGGAGGAGGGAAGGAGAGAGGAAGGAGGGAGGGAGGGAGAGAGGAGGGAGGGAAGGAGAGAGGAGGGAGGGAAGGAGAGAGGAGGGAAGGAAGGAGAGAGGAGGGAGGGAAGGAGAGAGAAGGGAGGGAAGGAGAGAGGAGGGAGGGAAGGAGAGAGGAGGGAGGGAAGGAGAGGGGAAGGAGGGAGGGAGGGAAGGAGGGAGCGGAAAAGAATTTCAAAGGCCTAGCCAAACAACAGCAGTAAAGAACGAATCTTGATCAAATTAAACATAAACAAACAGAAATTCAAATGAGCGAAGTCAGGGAAGATGATCACGAAGGAGGGATTAAGAGATAATACGATAAAAGGAGGACGAGGACGAGGAGGAGGAGGAGGAGGAGGAGAGAGAAGAGATCAGAGGAGAGGGAGAGAGGGAAGACAAGACGATGAATCGAAGAAGAGACTAGATGAGAATAGAAGAAAACCGAAGAGGGAGAAGAGGAGAGAGGAGAGAAGAGAAAAACAAGGGAAAAAAGCGAAGGAGAGAGAAAAGAAAAGGAAGATAATAAAAACGAAAAGGCAAAATCGAAAAAAATACAGACAGGCGAAAAGAAAAGAAAGAAAGAGAGAAGAGAAAAACAAGGGAAAAGAAAACGAAGGAGAGAGAAGAGAGGAGATAATAAAAACTAAAAGGCAAAATCGAAAAAATAGACAGACAGGCGAAAACAAAAAAAGAAAAAAGAAAAGAAAAGAGAAAAAAACGACACAAACAGACAGAAACAAGAGAAAATAAAAAAAAGAGAAACAAAAAAAAAAACGACACAAACAGACACAGAAACAAGAGAAAAAAAAGAGAAACAAAAAAAAAAAAAACGATACAAACTGACAGACCAACAGAGAAAAAATCGACATAACAATTTCCATTAAAGGAAAAAAAAATCTGCATCTTACTCGGCAAAGTTCATCCCCATTTTTTTTCTTTTTTTTTTCTTTTTTCCTTATTCCTTTTTATCTATTTACGCCACATTTAAGAGAGGCCAAAACCTTCTCGAAACTTGTGAATAAAAAATACCACCGAGGAAAAGGGAAGTCCACTTCATAATTGCAGTTTTGCGAGAGGACGGAGAGGAGGAGAGAAAGAAATGAAGGAGGAGAGGAGGAGCAGGAGGAGGAGAGGAGGAGGAGGAGGAGGAGGAGGAGGAGGAGGAGGAGGAAAGAAAGAAATGGAGGAGGAGGAGGAGAGGAAGAGAGGAGGAGAGAAAGAAATGGAGCAGGAGGAGGAGAGGAGAGAAGAGGAGGAAAGAAAGAAATGGAGGAGGAGGAGGAGAGAAGAGGTGAGGGAAAGAGGAGGAAATAAATAAATAAATGGAGGAGAGGAGAGGAGAGGTTAGGAAAAGAGGAGGAAAGAAAGAAATGGAGGAGGAGAGGAGAAAAGAGGAAAGAAAGAAATGGAGGAGGAGGAGGAGAAAAGAGGTGAGGAGAGGAAGAGAGGGGGAAAGCAAGAAATGGAGGAGGAGAGAAGAGGAGAAGAGAGGAAAGCGAGAGGACGGAGAGGAGGAAAGAAAGAAAAAGAGGAGGAGAAAAGAGGAAAGAAAGAAATGGAGGAGAAAAGGAGAGGAGAGAAGAGGAGAAGAGAGGAAAGCGAGAGGGCGGAGAGGAGGAAAGAAAATAATGGAGGAAGAGAGGAGAGGTGAGGAGAAAAGAGGAGGAGAGGTAAAGAGGAGGAAAGAAAGAAATGGAGAAGGAGAGGTGAGGGAGAGAAGAGGAGAAGAGAGGAAAGCGAGAGGACGGAGAGAAAGAAAGGAGAGAAGAGGAGAGGAAAAGATGGGGAAAAAGAAAGGGATGAGATAGGGAGGAGGATAAGGAGAGATAGGAGATGGACGAAGAAGAAGAGGAGCAAGTTGAGGAAGAGGGGAAGGGGAGGGGAGAGAGGGAGAGGGCTAGGAGGAAGACCAACGCGTTAATGGAGGAGGAGGAGGAGAAAGAAGGAGGAGGAGAAAGGAGAGAAAAAGGACGATGAGGAGGAGAAAGGAGAAGAAAAAGTGAGGAGGAGGAAGAGAAAGGAAAAGGGAGGAGAAGAGAGGAGGAAAAGGAACAAGACGACAACGGACTAAAGAGGAAGAGAGAGGGGGGGAAGAGAATTCATTAGTGTGGACGAAGACGACCAAGCGCAGTAAAGGAGAGGAGAAGAGGATAAAAAAAAAGTAGCAAGAGATCAAAGAAAAAAATTGATAGATTGTATCGCCTTCTACGATCCCTCCCCCTCCTCCTCTCACTTCCACTTCTCTCCGCTCCTCCCTCTT
>NC_091556.1:41318749-41321249 GCF_042767895.1 Penaeus vannamei | reverse complement strand
GTCCCTCTCTTCCTCTCCCTCTCTCTTTCCCTCTCCCGGCCGCTCAATATCGCCCCGGGAGAAGGAGAGGGCCAAAGGGGGCAGGAGAGGGGGGCAGGGGGCAGGAGAGGGGGGAGGAGAGGGGGGCAGGGGGCAGGAGATGGGGGCAGGGGGCAGGAGAGAGGGGGCAGGGGCAGGAGAGGGGGGGCGGGGGGGAGAAAAATCCGAATCTGGTTTATTGGATTCTGCATGGCACGGAGGCCTAAACCTGACCCGGCCTACGTGTCTCTTTTATACTCTCTATCTTATCTCATTCTCTCTACTTCCGTGTGCTATTCGATATCTTGTTTTATGTTATTCATCGTCTTCGTCACTATCTCATTCTCTCTATTTCTTTCTGCTACTCATTGTTTTTTTCCCCTTTTTGTTATTTAACATCTTCGTCGCTACCTCATGCTCTCCATTTCTTTGTGCTACTCAATATATATCTTTTTCATTTATCATCTTTGTCACTATCTTTTTCTTTCTTCATCATCATTTTAGTTCTCATTTCTTTTCTTTTTGGTTATTCAACATCGTCACTATCTCATACTCTCCATTTCTTTGTGCTACTCAACATATATCTTTCTCATTTATCATCATCGTCACTATCTTTTCCCTTCTTCATCATCATTTTAGTTTACCCTTTGACAAGAAAAGAAGGGAAGAAACCCCTCGCAAGACATTCTCGAGACAACTCACCATCCCTGCTCCCCTCGACGATAAATCTCACCTAACGTGTTACATATCCACCTTGCTTAACGTCCTGCCCGTCCTACCAGCCCCGACCAACAAGTCCTCCTCACAACGTGCGAACCTCCCCCACACACTCCTCCATCCCCAACATTTTCCTCTATCTCATACCTCTTCCAACCCCCTTTACTCCCCCACACACTCCTCTATCCCCAACATTTTCCAATATCTCATACCTCCCCCAACTCCCTTCTTCCCTCTTCCATACACTCCACCATTACCAATCCTTTCCTTCTATCTCATACCTCCCCAACCCCCTTCTCTCCCCTTCACACACTCCTCTATCCCCATTTTCCTCCATCTTCATACCTCCCCCCCACCCCCTTCCTCCCCCACACACTCTTCCATCCCCAACCCTTCCCTCCCTCTCATACCTCACCCCACACTCCATCATTCCGAACCCTTTCTTCTATCTCATACCTCCTCCAACTCCCTTCATCCCTCTCCCATACCTCCCCCCAAATCCTTTCTCCTGCTACCATACCTCTCAGATTCCATCCCCAGCAACTTTCTCCCCTTTTGTAACCCCCACAACCCTTACATACCCCCCCATGAGCCCCTTCCTACCCCTTAAACCAAACCTCATAATACCCCTCTTTCCATAACCACCCCAACCCTCCTCCCCCCCTTCCTCTTCTCCCTCCCTCCTACTCCCTCTTTCTCCCCTCCCCCTTCTCTCCCTCCCCATCCCACCACCTCCCCATCCCCATCATCCCCCGCCCTTCCTCCTCCCCACCCGGCCCCCACTACCCCCGCCCGCCCCTGAAAACCCCAATTTCACGACAAAGCCCCCGCGTGTCGCCGATACGAGTCCCCCTCAAGTCCCCTCCTTCCCTCGGCGATTCCTAGGCTATTGGCGATCCTTTGCTTGTTCACGGGCGGGTGGTGGGGGGGGGGAGGGGTGCACTCTTCCCCCAGGGAGCTCTCCACTAAGGTCCCCGGAGGACTCGTGGGGGTCGACGAGGAGGAGGAATGGCTGCGGAAGGTTTGCGGTTTGAAGGGGGATTTTGGGGAGAGGAGCGAAGAGGGAGGGGGAGAAAGGGGATGAGGGAGAGAAGAAAAAGGGGGAAGAAGGACGGAGAGGTAAGGTGGGGAAGAGGGATGAAGAGGGGAGTAGGGAGGGAAGAGGGACGAAGAGGGGAATAGGGAGGGAAGGTGGGGAAGAGGGACGAAGAGGGAGATAGAGAGGAAAGATAGGGAAGGGAAACGGCAAAGTGGGGGAGAGAGAATGGGGGAGTGAAAAGGGAAGGGAGAGAGGGGGGAAGGAGGAATAAGAGAAAGAAGGGAGAAGAAAAAAGGAGGAGGACGGGAGAGTGGAAAATATCGTCTGAAGAGAAGTTTTGCACCACGGAAGCCCAGAATGAAGTAGGCCTACTTTCCCATCCACATATACAGGCCTTGCAAACCTAACAAAATCATAACAATTACCTCACTTTTCGTATCGATTCAATCCATCCCACACTCTACCCCCCCCCCTAGAAACCTTGAAAAAAAGAAAGAAAAAAAAAACGAAGAAAAAAAAATCGCAAGCACACCCCCCCTCAAAAAAAAAGCATAGGCCTACCAACCCAAACCCACAAAAAAGCCTGCACGACCTTGCTCCACGCAGGGGCAATCCCGCGCATCCTGCAGCAAATAAATCCTTCCTCCAGCTTCCCGAGCGCAGGACGTCATCTCGGGGGATAGGCCTAACACCCCCCACCCCACCCCACACATCCCCCCTATCCTC
>NC_091556.1:41301249-41313749 GCF_042767895.1 Penaeus vannamei | reverse complement strand
GTTTGGGAAAAAAATGGAAGAAAACACGTGATTCATTTCCCAAACCAAGGTGGGGGGGGGGTAGCGAAACGTACTTCGTCACTCACAAAGGCACTTGTGAATATATATCTTTATATATATTTGTATCTATATCTATTCTTATATATACGAACTTGTATAAATAAAAATAGACATCGAGGAAAAACAGGAATAAAGCCCCTTCTTCGACGCGTGCCGACACGCCGCTGCCGCAAACCCGCAAACCTCCCTCTTTCCCCACTCTATCCCCTCCCCTTCCTCTCCGCCTTCTCCCTCTCACCCGATAACCTCCCCCTCTTTTTTTCTTTTCCTTTCCTCCTTCTCGTTCTCCTCCTCCTTTCCCCTTCTCCTCTTCCCTCTCCCCCATACTCCATCCCCTCCCCTCCCCCTTTCTTCTAACCGTTCCCTTACCCTTAACCTTTTCCTCTCCTCCCCCTCTCCTTCCTTCCCCTCCTCCTCTCCCTCTCCGCCTCTGCCCCTTCCCCTTCCCTTCACTTCCTCATCCCCTCCCCCATCCCCTTTCCTCTCCCTCTACCCCATCCTCCCTTCCCCTTCCCCTCCCCTCATCCTCCCCTTCCCCTTTTCCTCTCGCTCTCCCCCTCATCCCCTCCCTTTCCTCCCCATCCCCTCCCTCCCCCTCTACCCCTCCTCCCCCCAACCCCGCGACGGCATGCCCCGGCACGCCGCCCCTCCCCTCGCCCCATTAGGCCCCACCGAAACCGCACCGCAAGGCAACCCCGCGTTCGAGTCGGGACCGCAGCTGACCGTGGCCGAGTCAAGGTCCGAATCGCGGTCGGCCTCCTGGTCTTCCACCCTCCGCTCTCGTAAGTCGTCGTCGTCGTCGTCGTCGTCGTCGTCGTCTTCTTCTTCTTCTTCTTCTTCTTCTTCTTCTTCTTCTTCTTCTTCTTCTTCTTCTTCTTCTTCTTCTTCTTCTTCTTCTTCGTCGTCGTCGTCGTCGTCGTCGTCGTCGTCGTCTTCTTCTTCTTCTTCTTCTTCTTCGTCGTCATCGCCGTCGTCGTCGTCGTCGTCTAAGGGTGGTGATGACTCTGATGACCCGGACGCTTTGCATCACCAGCCTCGCCGTCGGCCTCGTCTTCGTCGTCATTTCCTTCACATCATCATCACAACTCATTATCATCACTATCACCTCTCTCGCCCTCATCACCACTTATTACCCTCATCATCATCATCACCACGCCCTCATTTTCCACGAACTTTACCATGTACCTTACATCCATCATCACCACCACTATCTCCATCATCACCTTCATCACCATCATCATCATTATCACTATCATCTCCATCTCCATCATCTCCATCATCACCATCACTATCATCACCATAACACGTCACGACACACACTACGTAACCCGACGAATTAATAACAACGAAAACGATTTGTTTTCTCTTCGAACCGAACACAAAGAAAAAAAAAGAGAGAGAATGAAACAAAAGCAATCTCTCCCGACGAGAAATGAAAGATAGACACAGACGGAAAAAGGAAGAAGAAGAAAAAAAAGAAATCGGAGAGAGATAAAAAGAAGTCGGAAACAGAGAAAATGGTAAAAAAAAAAAAAAGGAAACAAACAATGGAAAAAGAAGAAATAGGAAACAGCGAAAGAGAGAAAGAAAGATAAAAATTCTTCGGGAAACACGTGCACAATTTCCACAGGCTCGCGTCCTGCACAGCATTCCCCAGCGTTTCCCAGGGGGACGAGGGGGGGGGTGAGGGGAAGGAAAGGGGGGAGGGAAGGAAGGGAGAAGGGGGAGGGAGGGAAGAGGGGAAGGAAGGGAAAAGGAGGAGGGAAGGAGGGAGGGAGAAGAGGGAAGGAAGGAAGAGGGAAGGGAGGGAGGGAAGAGGGAAGGAAGGGGGAGAAGGAGAGAAGGAAGGAGGGAGAGGGAGAGAGAGAGGGAGAGAGAGAGAGAGAGAGAGAGAGAGAGAGAGAGAGAGAGAGAGAGAGAGAGAGAGAGAGAGAGAGAGAGAGAGAGAGAGAGAGAGAAATGGGAATGAGAGAGAGAGAGAGAGAAATGAGAATGAGAGAGAAAAATGAGAATGAGAGAGAGAAAGAGAAAGAGAAAGAAAAAGAAAGAATGAGAGAGACAAACAGAGACAGACCGAGAGAGTATTTCCCCCACTCTCACTTTCCTTCCCTCAAACACACACGCACACACACACACACAAAGATACACAAGCAGCGCCCCAGCCACAACACAGCCAGAATAACGGGGTCTGGGCGCAGCAAGGACGACAAAACACCCAACAGGAAGGTATCCTTTTAATAAGCGCCCGTTGGCGTCCTCTTCTCCCCCACTCCACTCCCCCCAACCCCCCTCTCCCCACTCCCCCTCTCTCCACTACTACTCCCTTCACAACCCCTCTCCCCACTCCCACTCCCTTCTCAATCCCTCTCTCCCCACTCCCACTCCCTTCTCAACCCCTCTCTTCTCTCTCCACACTTCCCCTCTATCTCCCTCTCCCCCACTCCCTTCTCAACCCTTCTCTCCCTCCCCCGTACCCCCTCTCCCCATCCTACCCTCCCTCTCCCCATTCCTCACCCTCTACCCCCCTCTCTCTCACTCCCTCCCCCTCTACCCCCCATCTCCCCACACTCCCCCTCACTTCCCTCTCTCCCCACTCTACACTCCCCCTCTCCCTCCTACTCCCCCTCCCCACTCTACCCCTCCTCTCCCCACTCCCACTCCCCTTCTAACCTCCTCTCTCCCACTCCCATTCTAACTCCCCTCTCCACCACTCTCACTCCCCACTCCCACTCCCTCCCCCCCCCCCCTCTCCCCACTCCCTTCTCAACCCCTCCCCCTTCTCCCCACTCCCTTCTCAACCCCTCTACCCCCTCTCTCCCCACTCCCTTCTCAACCCCTCTACCCCCCTTCTCCCCCATGACCACACTGCCTTCATTAGTTCGGTTTCAAGGCCCCGTCAACGAACTTTTTTCCATGCACAAACTATCCAGGTCTTTCGCTGGAGGGCTTGTGGTTTGTTTGCCTGGCTGTTTCTTTGTCTGTGTGTGTGTGTGTGTGTGTGTGTGTGTGTGTGTGTGTGTGTGTGTGTGTGTGTGTGTGTGTGTGTGTGTGTGTGTGTGTGTGTGTGTGTGTGTGTGTGTGTGTGTGCGTGTGTGTGTGTGTGTGTGTGTGTGTGTGTGTGTATGAGAGAGTGTGTGTGAGAGTGAGAGTGAGAGTGAGAGTGAGAGTGTGAGTGAGAGTGTGAGTGTGTGTGTGTTCCCTATCCTCCCACTTTCCCTCAAGCTCTCCCATCATATATCATTTTTCTCTAGATATCCATAGCTCTATGCATCCATTTCTCCCTGTGTCTCTATTCCATTTTTTATCATCCCTCCCCATATCCACTCACGCACATACCCACATGCACGCACGCGATCACCCACACACCCATCCACTCACCCACCCACCCACCCACACCTTCACACCTTCACCACCCACCCACACCTTCACCCCCCACACCCACCCCCTCCCTCACCTTCACCCCCACCCACACCCCCACACCCCTCCCTCACCTTCACACACCCATCCACTCACCCCCTCCCTCACCTTCACACACCTGCCCACACCCCCACCCTCCCCACCACCCCACGTTGGAAGCAGAGCCGCAGGCAGAAATGCTCCCTCTGACGACACCACAACACGAGCCACGCACAGCTCGAACAACCGAGGCTTCAGAGAGAGCAGACACAGGAATGCAACAACGTAGGCCGCATTCGCATCACTCCCCCCTCCCCCACCCCTTACCCACTCCCACTCCCTCTTTCCACCCTCAATACCCCTTACGCCCTCCTCCTCCTCCCTCCTTCTCTCGTTCCTCCTTACTCCCTCCTTCCTTCCCCCTTGCTCCCTCCTTCCCTCCTCCTTACTCCTCCTCCTCCTCCCCCTCCTTCCTTACTCCCTCACTCCCTCCTCTCCTGCATATCTGCAGCTGGAAAGTTTCACGAGCATGATACGTACATGTGTGTATATGCATTCATGCACAGACGCTGACACACAAATACAGAGAGAGAGAGAGAGAGAGAGAGAGAGAGAGAGAGAGAGAGAGAGAGAGAGAGAGAGAGAGAGAGAGAGAGAGAGAGAGAGAGAGAGAGAGAGAGAGAGAAGAGAGAGAGAGAGAGAGAGAGAGAGAGAGAGAGAGAGAGAGAGAGAGAGAGAGAGAGAGAGAGAGAGAGAGAGAGAGAGAGAGAGAGAGAGAGAGAGAGAGAGAGAGAGAGAGAGAAGAGAGAGAGAGAGAGAGAGAGAGAGAGAGAGAGAGAGAGAGAGAGAGAGAGAGAGAGAGAGAGAGAGAGAGAGAGAGAGAAGAGAGAAAGAGAGAGAGAGAGAGAGAGAGAGAGAGAGAGAGAGAGAGAGAGAGAGAGAGAGAGAGTGAGAATGAATGAGAGAAGAGAACGTGAGGGAGTGAGAATGAATGAGAGAAGAGAACGAGAGGGAGTGAGAATGAATGAGAGAGAACGAGAGGGAGTGAGAATGAATGAGAGAAGAGAATTAATGAGAGAGTAGAGAGTGAAAGTATGAGACAGAAGAGAAACAAAGCGCAGAGTAGACAGGCAGGAATATTGCCCATAAAAGTAAAAATTTCAACCCTGCACGAGATAAAACGATTAATTGCAAAAAGGTCGAGTAAGAGACAGGGGGAGGGGGAGGGAGGGCGGCGGGGAGGGTTACAATGGGGATCTCATCCCATCCCAAATTGGTCTTCATACACGTTCAGTGAATGCCGGGAAAAGCTGGAAATAAAGAGAGGACATCATCCCTATTCCTCTCTCTCTTCCGCTTCCTCTCTCTTTCCATCATTCACTATAACTATCTCGCTTTCTCTCTCTTATTCTCTCTCTCTCTCTTATTCTCTCTCTCTTATTCTCTCTCTCTCTCTCTCTCTCTCTCTCTCTCTCTCTCTCTCTCTCTTTCTCTCTCTCTCTTATTCTCTCTCTCTCTCTCTCTCTCTCTGATGAATATGGAGCATGCTGGGGTAATGATGGCAAATGTAAATATACGAAGAGGGAAGACGAAAGGGAGAGAATAGAAATGAGGAGGAAAACAAACAGGAAGGAGAATATGAAAGAGAGAGAGAGAGAGAGAGAGAGAGAGAGAGAGAGAGAGAGAGAGAGCGAGAGAGACAGAGAGAGAGCGAGAGAGAAAGAGAGAGAGAAAGAGAGAGAGACGCGGAAAAAAAATGAAAAAGAAAAAGCAAAAGAGAAGACGAAGGAGAAAACGAAGAAAACTCCGGGAGAAACAGGCTGAGAGACATAACAACAACAACAACAACAACAACAGGCCCCCATACCCACGCACTCCGAGGGAGCTAACGAGAGCGAGCGAGCGAGTGTGCTCTCCCCCCCTCCCCTCCCCTCCCCCCCCTCCCTTCCCCTCCACTCCCGGGGAACCAATCGTCATAATCTTCACAGCCAAACTTTCATTAATATGGTAATTGCACAACATAGTCCCACCATAACGTGACGACACACACTCCCGCCCGTGATGCAAGGTGGGCGTACGGGTGGGGTGGGGGGGTAGGGGGGGTTAATGGGAAGGGGGGGGGCGATGGTTGTATGCTGGCGGGAGGGAGGGGGGGGGGTGAAAAAAACAAACAGTGAAAGGTCGAGTAGAAAAAGTGGAAGGGCGGAGGTAAAGGATGAGGGAGGGAGAGGAAGGGAGAGGGAGGGAGAGGGAGGGAGAGGGAGAGGGAGGGGAAGGAGGAGGGAGAGAGGGGGAGAGAGAGGGGAGAGAGAGAGAGAGAGAGAGAGAGAGAGAGAGAGAGAGAGAGAGAGAGAGAGAGAGAGAGAGAGAGAGAGAGAGAGGGGGGGGGCGTGTGAGGTAAAAGGAGAGATAGATGGAAAGGGAGGGGGAGAAGAGGAGATGAAAAAAGTAGAAAGAAGAAAATGCCGACAACGAACAGAAATGGAAAGTATAATAAACAATCATGAAATCAAAACCGGAAAAAAAATGAATAAAAAACACATTCTAAGCATTAGGGAAGAATAAAATCTCGGAAAATAATGAAAGGCTGACACCGGGAATCAAGAGATAACCCTTCCGGAACATTCGCGCGTAAGAAAAGGAAAAGATGAAAAGAAGAAGAAAAGATCTTTCCTTTACGCGCGGATGAAGAAAAAAAAAGAAGAAAGGAAGAAAAAAAAGGAACAAGAAAAAGAAGAAAAGAAGAAAAAACAAGAAAAAAAGAGGAACAAGAAAAAAGAAGAAAAAGAAGAAAAAAACAAGAAAAAAAGAAAAAAAAAGAAAGAAAAAAAATTATATATATATATATATATATATATATATATATATATATATATATATATATATATATATATATGAAAAACCAAGGACCAGCGTCACATTCACTCCTCCACTCCCGGAATCCACTCCGTAACGCTCACCGTGTCCATAAAACATCCCACGTACAGTACCATCACATCCCGCCGTTACGTCACAGCCCGTCACAACTGCAACCCAGGGTCTCTCCCCCTCCCACCCCTCCCCTCTTTTTCTCTCCCCTCTGAATATCCATATAATTATTACCAATTTGGGTCAGCTGACTGGTGGGTTCACTCATGACGTCACAATCGTAAAATCGAATCCTCTCCGCCTCTTCTTTTCCTTCTTTTCTGCTTCCCCCTTGTCTGTCTCGTCCTCTTTTGTGCTTTTCTATCTACCACTCTCCCACTTTTTACCTTTTTTTCCCTCCCTCTTTTCCCTTCTTCAATCTCATCCCCTCCGGTGTATCATCTCCACGCTCTTTTCTCCATCACTCGCCATCTCATCTCATCTCCTTTTCGCCATTTCATTCTCTCTCTTATGCCCCCTTTCCCCTCCCTTCGTCATCTCGCTTTCACTACGCCCTCTCTCCTTTCTCTCCTTTCCTTCTCCCTTTTACTCTCTTTACCCCTTTTCCGCCCTTCCCTCCCTCCCCCTTCCCTCTCTTCCACCCCCCCACTCCCCTTACCTTTCCCCCCATCACCTCTCCTCTCTTCCCCCCTCCCTCCCTCCCTCTATCCCATCATTTCTGCACTCCCACCCTCCCTCCCCCCTCCCCTCCCCCACTCCCTCTCTCCGCGACCCCACCACTTCCTTCCTTCCTCTCCCCTGTGGGCGGGGAAGTGCGCCATGTCCACCCCACCTGCCGGGTTAATTTACCGTGCGAATATTGGCTGGACGGCGGGGAGGGGGGTCTAGAAGGGGAAGGCTGGGGAAAGGGAAGGTGGGGAGGGGAAGGGGTGTGCATGGCTCTAGAGGGGGAAGGCTGGGGAGAAGGGAGGGGATTGAGAAGCAAAGAGGGGGAAAGGGGAGGGAGAGGAAGGGAAGGAAGGGGGAGGAAGCAGAAAAGGGAAGGGGGAGGGGATGGGGAGGGAAGCAGAAGGGGAGCAAGGGTTGGGTGGGGAGGGAAGGGAAGGGAGGGTTGGGTGGGGAGGGGAAGGGGAGGGAAGTGAGGGTCAAGAGAAACTGTTAATCGAAAACAGCAAACAGAGCAAGTGATGCTCTAAAAATTAAGAGGAAGGGAGGGAAAAGGAGGGGAACAAAGAGGGAGGCAATGAGGGAGAAGGAAGAGAGAGAGAGAGAGAGAGAGAGAGAGAGAGAGAGAGAGAGAGAGAGAGAGAGAGAGAGAGAGAGAGAGAGAGAGAGAGAGAGAGGGAGAGAGAGGGAGAGGGAGAGGGAGAGGGGAGAGGGAGAGGGAGATCCTGCGTCACGTAAGTATAAAGAAAACGAACACGGTGGAGGAATTAGGTATGAACGAGGCGGAAAGAGAGAGTGAGACAGGGAGTAGGTATTGGGGGGGGGGGAGGGGGAGGAGGGGAGCGAAAGAAAGAAGAAAGAAAAATGGAGAAGGTTGGCAGTGGAAGAGGAATGAAGAAGGAGGGAGGGAAGAGTAGGGGTAGGGAGGGAGGGGAAGAGTAGGGGAGGGAGGGGGAGGGTGGAAAGAGGGACGAGAAGAGAAGGGGAAGTAAGAGAGGGAAAGAGGAGATAGGAAAAGAAGCGGAAAGGAAGAGGAAAGAGGAGAGGGAAGAGAATGGGAAGAGAGAGAAGAAAGAGGGAAGAGTACAGAGAACGGGAAAAGGAAGAGGAAAGAGGAGAGGGAAGAGAATGGGAAGGGAGAGAGTGAAGAGTGAAAAGTACAGAGGAAATAGGAAAAAATAAGAGGGAAAGAAAGAGAAAAGAGGGAAGAGAAAGGGAGAAGAACCCCCCCAGAAAAGTACAACATGAGCGCACGAATGACAATGAGAGGAAGAGAGAGGAGGAGGGAACGAGGACACAGAATCAAAAAAAAAAAAAAAAAAAAAAAAAAAAAAAAAAAAAAAAAAAAAAAAAAAGAGAGAGAGAAAGAAAGAAAGAAAAAAGAGGAAGCAAAGGATAATCTCCAAAATTGAGCAAATAAATGGGAGTGCCGTCGCAGCGCCCAAGGCACTCGCGAGAGGGTGACAAAGTGGCCGAGGAATTAACGAAGCGGCAACCGAAATGCGACGAACGGCAGACGATAGAGGAGACGGTGACGAGGGAGGGAGGAGAGGGGGAGGGGGAGGAGGACGACATGGAGGGAGGAGGAGGGGAGGGGGAAGAGGAGGGAGGGGGAGTGACGACGATGAGGGAAGGAGGAGGGCAGGGGGTGACAACGACGACATGGAGGGAGGGAGAGGGGAGGGGTGAGGACGACGAGGGGAAGGAGGGGAGGGGGTGAGGAGGACGACATGGGAGAAGGAGAGGGTGAGGGGGTGAGGACGACATGGAGGGAGTAGAGGAGGGGTGGTGAGGACGACATGGAGGAGTAGAGGGGGGCGATGAGAAGACGATGACGAGGGAGGGAAGGAGGGGGGAGGGGGTGACGACATGGCGGGAGGAGAGGGGGAGTGGGTGAGGACGACGACATGGGAGAAGGAGAGAGGGGGGGGGGCGATAGAGGAAACGATGACGAGGGAGGGAGTATAGGGGGAGGGGGAGAGGACGACGACGTGGGGGAAGGAGAGGGGGAGGGGTGACATCGACGTAGGGGAAGTGGGAGAGGAGGGTGTGACAACTACGCGGTAGGAAAGTAGGAAAGGAGGAGAGGATGGGGAAGGAGGGGGGTTGAGGGTGAGGACGACGTGGCGCGGAAGGGGAGTGAAGGGGTGACGACGGAGTGGGGAAAGGAAGAGGGGAAAGGAAGAGGGGGGGAGGAGGGGGGTGAAAACGACGTGGTAAAGGTAGGAGGAGAGAGGAGGAGGAGGGGAGGGGGAGAGAGAGGGTGAAAACGTAGTGGGGGTAGGAGGAGGGGTGACAACGAGGTGGGGATGAGGAGGGATGTGAAGGGGGAAGGGAAGGGAGGGGAGGGGACGAGGGGAGGGAGGTGAAGAAGGGAAGGGATGGGAGGGGATGAAGAAGGGAAGGGAGGGAAGGGAAGGGAGGGGCCGAGGGGAGGGGATGTGAAGAAGGGAAGGGAGGGGAAGGGAGAGGCGACGAAGGTAGGGGTGAAGGCAGCCGCGCGGCACTCCAGCTGCGACGGAGGTGAACTGGCCGGCCACACGGAAGCCTTGGGGGACCTGTTCCGCGGCCAGGTGATCACCTCGCCTTACCTGTATGTGAATCTGCCTTCCTTGCCCACTCCCGACTCCCTCCCTACTTCCCCCACCCCACACCAACATCCCCTCCCACCCCTAGCCCACTCCCAACATCCCCCTACTCCCCCACCCCACACCAACATCCCCTCCCACTCCTACCCACACTCCCAAATCCCTACCCATGCCAACTCCCACCCTCCCTCACCCATCGCGACTCCGTAACACTCCCTTCGGACACACCAAGCCACGTGCCCTACCCCCCTCCACTCCCATATATTAATCCCAACCCACCCCTCACCAACTCCACCTCCCACTTCCTCGCCCACTCCACCTTCCCCTTCCTCACCCACTCCATCTTCCCCCTTCCTCACCCACTCCACCTTCCCCCTTCCTCGCCCACTCCACCTTCCCCCTTCCTCGCCCACTCCACCTTCCCGCTTCCTCGCCCACTCCACCTTCCACCCCTTCCTCACCCACTCCACCTTCCACCCCCTTCTGCAACTCCCGCACCAGGCGTTGCCACCGTCCAGCGTCCCAGGTAACAGGTAAACACCACAGTGCACCTGTATCGATTGTTTAGCTGGCCCTTAACTACTCGCCGCACACCCTCACACTGCACACTTCAACAGGTGGACGCTCCCTCTCTCTCTCTCTCTCTTTCTTTCAATTTCTCTCTGTCTTTCTTTCTCTCTCTCTCTCTCTCTCTCTCTCTCTCTCTCTCTCTCTCTCTCTCTCTCTCTCTCTCTCTCTCTCTCTCTCTCGTGTAAACATTTGTAAAGATGCAATTTCTTTTGTTAGGATTATCGCAGGAAGAACTGGCTGGCCATCGCGTAAGTGTGGAGTAAGGTTCATTCATGGGGTTGAGAGGCAGGGGCGAGAATATGGACTTGGGGGGAAGGATAGGAGGGGGAAGGGGAGGGGGAAGGGGAAGGATAGGAAGGGGAAGGGAAGGGGGGGATAAGGGGAGGGGGGAAGGATAGGTGGAAGGGGAAGAGGTAAAGGATAGAGGAAGAGGAAGGGGGTAGAACCTGGTGCAGAAGGAAGAGGAAGAGAAAGGGAAGGGGTGTAGGAGAAAGGGCTAGGAAGATAGGGTAAGGACAGATAAGAATAAATCCAGGGTTAAGAGCGCCAGAGCTGGAGCAGGCCATCACCCCGGACCACGAAATCAAGAGCGAGACCGAAGGCCGAAGAGGAAGGGGACTTTCGGACCACGACGAAGGAAAGAAGAGACGAGGAACATCAACGTTCACAGGACACAGCAGACGAGCAGGATGAGGACGGCTTTCGACTGGTCACGGGGAGAGGGGAAGAGGGGGAGTGGGAGAGATGGAGAGAGGGGGAAGAGATGAAAGGGGGTAAGGGAGAGAGGGAGAGGGGATAAGGGGAAGAGGGAGAGAGGGGGGAAAGGGAGAGAGGGGGGAAAGGGAGAGAGGGGGAAGAGGGAGAGAGGGATAAAGGAGGGAGAAGGCGGATAAGGGAGAGGGACCAGGGAAGGGGCAACACAAGGGCAGGGATTCGAGTCCGGGAGAAAGGATGTGACCAAGCCCCTCCTGTCCACCCCACCCTCCGCCTACAGCTGAAAGTGAAACCTTTCACGGCCAGTGGGCGTGACGGTGATACAGTCCGCCACCCGCGCTCGCCCTCGCCCGGCCACGCCCACGCAACCTGTACTTGCACCCACTTTCTACCGCCACTTGGGGATGTAGGCCTACGCGCGGACGCACACAAAGGAAGCACGTCGCCGAGAGCGGCCATCATTTAGGCCAATTTATATGGAGATAAAAACATCGATTATGATGATTTCGTGTCCCCGCGGGCGCGCCTCCCCGCCCCTCGCCGCCCACAGATGCAGGCGCCGTCTCTTTGTCCCCTGAACGTCGCCTCCTCCGGCACGTTCCCTCTGAGGCGTTCCCCGCGAGGACAATCACGCGTTCAAAGTCAAATCCGAAGACCCGCAAGCCCGGAGGAGGCGAAGCGGCCCCCCCCTCCCCCCACCCCCCGGGCGAGTGAAGCGCACGAGACAGCCCGCCGCCGCGCCTTTGATCTCCGCCCGCGCCCCGTGCCTCGCCTCCGACACGAGACCCCGCTATTAAAATTTACCACAGCCGTTTTCGCCCCCGGTTCGCAGGCGCGCCGACTGAATGCTTCGAAGTGGCATTTCATTTGCAAAAGTGGCACGGACGGGTCCTCCTCCTCCTCCTCCTCCGCCGCCGCCCCTCTCCTTCTCCTCCTCCTCCTCCTCCTCCCACCTCCCTCTCCTCCTCCTCACCCCTTCCTCTTCCCATCAGACGCACTTTCGTCCCTTCTCCTCCTCCCTCCTCTTCCTCCCTTCTCCTTCTCCCTCCCCCCTCTCCTTCCTCCTCCTCCTTCCCATTCCCTCTCTCAGACGCACTTTCCTCTCTTCTCCTCCTCCTCCCCCTCCCTCTCCCTTCTCCTTCTCCTTCCTCCTCCTCCTCCCCTCCCTTGCCTCCCCTCTCCTTCTTCTCCTCCTCCTCTTCGCCACTCCCTCCTCAGACGCACCTTCCTTCCTCCTTCCTCCTCCTTCCTCCCTTTCTCCTCCTTCTCTTCTTCCTCCCCTCTCCTTCTTCCCCTCGCCTCCCTCCTCCTCTTCCTCCTTCCCCCATTCTCTCCGACGCACCTTCCTCCCTCCTTCTCTTCTCCTCCCCCCCCTCCTTCTCCTCCTCCTCTTCTCCCCCATTCCCTCTCTCAGCTTTCCTCCTCCCTGGCGACCGCACGCACACCTGATGCTCAGCATGGGCGCCTTCTTTTCCCCCTTTTTCCTCCTCCTTTCCTCTCGCGCCTGCAGTTTTAAAGCTAAAAGCACGATCCCGACTCCCGCCTGCCTATCCCGCCTTCTTTCTAAAACGCCGCCGAAAATTTATGCGCCGCCCTTGGGCTCTCCTTCCCTCCTTCCCTCCTTCCCATCCCTCCCTT
>NC_091556.1:41288749-41296249 GCF_042767895.1 Penaeus vannamei | reverse complement strand
CTCTAACTATAACCTAAAGGATTAATTCCAATCCTACAATCCCATAATCCGCTACTGCAATCCTTCAGCCAAAAATAACTAAAAAAAACTACAACCTTGGCAAATTAAATCTACCCCTTAGAATCCCACGCCATACCCGCCCCGGCAATTACCTCGGGGCTTCATTTAAATAACGAGCTACCTTGCTCATCCGCCCGCACGCCCACGCGACGACAGAGGGCATGGAAATACGACAGAGGAATTCCCTGTCGACATCAAAGGCTCAATACGAACTCAGTAGCAATTACTTTTTTACAAAATGAAGATACATTTATGAGGTAAGTGAGGAACTAGGGATTGGATGAATAACTTTATTGTATTCCATGAACTGTCATCAACCATCAACCTGTCAACTTTTATCACCAACCTGTCATGCGCAGCTTCGTCTTGACAATGAAAGGAAAGCAAATGCGCATGAAATAACGCAACGCAGCGCCACCAACGGACATACTTCTCCTGCCCCCGCTTCTCCTCCCCTCCCTCCCCCTACCCATCCTATTCCCTGCCCCCGTCAGCTGATTTCAATGCCCAACTTGGCGTGATCATTCTCCCTCCCCCCCGCCCTGCTCTCGTAACATACCCATACCCGGCCGATACCAACGGACTGCCCCGACGTACCCAGCTTCGAGAAAGGGCTGGGTATCGGCTGCCCTGCTCTGGGCGGCGGGGAGACCAAGTCTAGCTCGCTATTTAGGCCAAAAACAAGCAAACAAGAGCCTTCGCTCATGGCGCCCGTGGCAACGGACCGAGTTACCCGTGTTTACCTGCACCGCTTCCCTACCGGCGATACTCTGCCTGCCTGCGCCGCCCTCGGTTTCCAAGAGTAAGTAAACAGCGTTGGCAACAGCTATCCTTGGCTTCCATCCGTCAGTCAGAGCTAACCTACATGTCGGCTGTACGTCCTGCCTAAAATCGCTCTGATCAGCGCAGGTCAGCGAATGTTTCCGCGTGAGAACAATCGCGCGTCCACTGGCATTTGGTCCGGTCGGCACGCGACGCGAGGACTCAGGTGCCGAGCGGACGATGCAAAGCAGCCTCGCACCCGCCTCCTCCTCGACACCTCGCCCTCGGCCGCCGCATCTTCAAGACGCGCGGATGCCCCGGTACCAACGGCGCCTCGCCTTGCCCTCCCGTCACCCGCACCCACAGCGCCCGTGCCCAGTGGCAGAGGCTGTGCCCATGGTCGCTGCGGGGGTCACCAGCACGAAGCAATGCACAGCCACGTGCCCGCCCGCCGCCCTCTCACGCCGCGGCCCCTTCACCGCCACCACCTCTATGTACACAAACAAACAGGCGGATCCAGCCCCGCGCTCTGGAGCCTGGTACCGGGAGATGGTACACTGGTTTGGTACACCGAAGAGTTAATGTACCCTCGGAGACGAGTTAGTGTACCACCCCTTCCCCACCCTGGATCCGCCAGCAAGGAACAGGTTAGTATAAGCAGGTAGTGAGTCTGGCAGGCCAGTCTAGGGTTACCACCACTCGGCTCCGGTTGTTAGTAAACACTACCAAAAATCTACCCAACTCCAGCGTTAATCACAGCTACGGGGGTTAGGCGACAACTACGGCCTCGTATAATTACCCTGTGTGCACGCGTCCTGCGAAAAGCACTGTCTTGCTAAGATGATTTATAATCCGATTTGCAAAACTTTTTGTGAGACGCGATACGCAAGTGTTAAGCAACAAGCGCGCTCAGAGAACCTTTCACCGTCACGACACACACGACACTGAGCGACCTTTTCCAGAGCCAACCAGACTCGCCCAGCCAAGCCAGGTGAACAGGCGCTAACTCTCACGGCTCTGGAAATCACCCACGCTCTCTTTCGCTCCGTACGTACGCAACCGAGGCGCATTCCCGTCACCTATGCACAATTAAGACCTAGCCCAAGCCTTTCTTCAACGAATGCAATCGATGCCTGCCGTCCGCACACACGACCGCCAGGACCGTGAAGATTAGTGCGGGGACCACAACAAAAGGGTCCATTGAATGCTTCCTGACCTTCCAAACAGGCCGAGACATTTCCGCCATGCCCTTTGCTACCCAGGCCGAGTCATCACAACAAACTGCCCCACGGCGGACATGGAGGAAGTAATTACGATAGGCCTAGCTGCCTTGAGACGACCTCGCCTTCCCTAGAGGAGCCTGCGGAGTGACCCTTTCTGGAACCTTGGGGGGGGGGGGGGTGCTCCTGCGCGCGCTAAGTCACACCTCGGAATTGTCGCTGACTTAAAACTTATTACATCGGGTTTAATGTCCCGCGGCGCGAAGGAGTTGCCGGGCAGTTGCAGAATGTGATGGCGACGTTTGCAATTCTAATGGGATTTCGTCTCGTCTCGGATCAAGTTTTTTTTTCTGAGTTCGTTACATAAAGCGCTTTTTTGTTTCTCCCGCTGAAGGGATGGGAGACGAATCTTGGTTGCTAGACATTCTATTTTCTTTTGTTATTTCATTTTATTACTGATACATTATTGTCTATACTTATGTCATGTTTTTTTCAATTATCTTTTGTGTACTCTGCAAGTAATTCTATTTTCTTCTGATTTTTCCTTCTCCGGGATTTTTTTCTCATTGACGTGTTTTTCTCTCTGGCGATTTTATTCTATGTCTGTTTTTTACTATCAATTTATTCAATTTCTCTTCAAATTATCATTTTTTCTTCGTTTACGTACTCTATCTTTTCCAATTGTCTGTTTTTCTTTCTCTCTTCCCTCATCCCTCGGCTCTGGCTCTCTCTCTCTCTCTCTCTCTCTGTAACTGAAGCAAACTCTCTTTTCCCCCTTTCCTCTTCCCCCTCTCTCCTCCCCTTTCCTGTCTGTTTCATCAAATTTTCCTCTCTCCCTCCTCCCTCCTACCTTTCTCTGTCTGCCTCGCTCTCCCTACCTTCCTTCATTCTTCCCTCCCTGTCTCACCCTCTCTGCTCCCTATCAATCATTCTCCCTCTTTTTCTATCCTCTCTCCATCCATCCTCCCCTCTCCCCACTTCCTTTCTCTTTCCGCTCCGCCCAACGCAATTCTCTCTCTCTCTCTCTCCCTTCCTCCCTTCCTACCCCTCTCTCTATCTCTCCCTTCCTGCCTACCCCTTTCTCTCTCTCTTCTCCCTCTCTGTCTCTTCTCCCTCTCCCTCTCTCTCTTCTCCCCCTTCCTCTCTCTCTCTTCTCCCCTCCCTCTCCCTCTCTCCTTCCCTCTTCTCTCCCTCCCTCTCCTCTCTTCTCTCCCTCTCTCCCCTCTCTCTTCTCTCCCTCCCTCCCCCCCCTTCGCAAAATACCACCGAGTTCTAATTTTTCCGACATTTCCCGCCACCCAAGGCTGTTTATCCGTAATTATCACCTGTTAATCGCTCGTTTATTGCGATCCCTTTCGCCGGGAATAATTCCGTGGCCTTTTATAGTGTGACGTCACGGGTACATACACTTTCTCGTCTGTCTGTTGTTTTATCTTTCATTTTGATGGTTTATATGTCTGTCTGTCTGTCTGTCTATTTCTTTATCTCTCGCTTTGTTAGTATGTCCGTCTGTCTGTTTCTCCAATTATCTCTCTCCATCCCTTCCTTTCTTCCTTACCTCTCTCCCTTCCTTCCTTCTTTACCTCCCTTCCCTCCCTCCCTCTTTCCTCCCTCCCTTCCTTCCTTCCTTCCTTCCTTCCTTCCTTGCTTCCTTCCTTGCTTCCTTCCTTCCTTCCTTACTTCCTTCCTTCCTTTACCTTCCTTCCCTCCCTCCTCTTCGCTTCCGGTTATACGAGTGCCTTTGTCTTTTTTTTTTTTTTTTTTTTTTTTTTGCGGTTGCATTTAGTCCGAAAATAGCATCAACAGCATCGTGTTTCCTTCCGCTTGTTTGATGTTATAATTGGACGTGAGTGGTATCAGCACATGCAAAAAAAGACCTTATGTAACAAAGATATAAGGGTCGCCACCCGATTTAATCCTGAGGTAATGATGAATTTTGTGTCTGTGCAGGGTGGTGGGGGGCGTGAGGGGAAGGGGAAGCAAGGAGGGGAAATGGGGGAGAGGGAAGGTCAAGTTGAATGGAAAAGGGAAAGGGGCAGGTTAAGGTAAGTGGGGAGGGGAAGGGGGGAGGTTAAGGTAAGTCGGGAGGGAAGGGGAGGTTAAATCGAGTGGGGAGGGGAAGGAGGAGGTTAACTTAAAAGGGGAGGGGAAAAGAGGAAAAGAGACGGGAGATAAGATAATAAAAAAAGAAATGGAAGAGAAAAGGAGAAATAAAGTTAAAAAAATAAAAGAAGAAATCAGGAAAGAGAGATCAAAGACAACAATAACAACAACAACAACAACAAAACACCACCACCACCAAAACACACACTCCCCACACGAAATCAGATAACGCCTTTATTCGCCCCCCAGAAGTTGTCCGAATAATCAATCTCGCTGCCGTAATCGAGGGGCCAAGAGAAAAGGAGAAATAAAAAAACAAAAGAAGAAATCAGGAAAGAGAAGGGAGAGAGATCGAAAAAACACCACCACCAAAACACTTTTCCCTCATGGAATCAAATAACGTCCTTATTCGCCCCCCAAAAGTTGTCCGAATATCCAAGCTCGCTGCTGGAATCGAGGGTCCAAGAGAAGAGAAAAGGAGAAATAAAGAAACAAAAGAAGAAATCAGGAGAGAGAAGAGAGAGAGAGAGATAGAAAAAAACAACACCAAAACGCACTTTCCCCTCATGGAATCAGATAACGTCTTTATTCGCCCCCCAAAAGTTGTCCGAATAATCATGCTTGATGCTGCAATCGAGGTCCAGTGACAACGCGGGCATGATAATGAGAAGAATACGAGAAAAACAAGAGAAGATAAATAAAAGAAGAAGAAGAAGAAAAAGATAAAGAAAAAGAAAAACCAATGAAGAAGGGGAAAAGGAAGTTTGTGTTTCGGTGTTTCGTTGTCTTCGTCCTCTCTCTCCCCCTCTTCTGTTTCTGTTATTTTCTTTAATTCCTCTTTCCTTTATTTCTCCTTCGAGGTCAACCCCCCCCCAAAAAAAAACAAAAAAAAAAAACATGACCAACTGACCTCCTTCTCATATAAAAAAACAATCAATCAATCAATTAATTAATAAAAGATAAAAAAAAAATATATCCCCATGGCCTACTCTGACAAACAAACAAACAAACAAACCGCGGGGATGACAATAATTGCATGACAACACGCAGATTCGCTTTACGTGATATCACATAAGGGGAAGGGACGGGAGGGGAGAAGGGGGATGGGGGGGGGAGAGGAAGTTGGGGAAAGGGGATGGGGGGATGGGAGGGAAGGAAGAAGGGGAGAGGAAGATGGGGAAGATGGGGGAAGGGGGAAAGGAAGAAGGGAGAGAGAGAAAGGGGGAAGGGGGATGGAGGGAGAGAAAGGATGATGGAAAGAGGGATGGAGGGAAGGAAGAACGGGAATTGGGATGGAGGAAGGGGAAGATGGGGAATTGGGATGGAGGAAGGGAAGATGGGGAAGGGGGATGGGGAGAGAGAGAGGAAGATGGGGAGGAGGGAAAGGGGGGAAAGGAAGAAGGGGGAGAGAGAAAGGGGGAAGATGGGGAAGGGGGATGCAGGGAGAGGATGATAGGGAAGAGGGATAGATGGAAAGGAAGAAGGAGGAGAGAGGTAGGAAGAAAGGGATTGGAGAGAGAGAGCGAGAGGAAGGTAAAGAATAGGGTAGATAAAGCAAGAGGGCTAAGAATCGGGAAAAAAAGGAAGAGGGGAAGACTGGAGAGAAAGAGAGAGAGAGAGAGGAGAAAGGAGAAAAGGGGAAGTGGAGAAGAGAAAGAGAGGGGGAAAAGCGACACGGATTCTGATGTGTCATGACACCTCCGCGCCACTCGATATAATTCCGACATAATGATGAAGAGCGCCTGTCTGTGGGGTGGGGGTGTAATGATGATGAGGTCGGATAGGATGATAACGAGGGAGGGGGGAGGGGGATGTACTGATTATAACAAGGGAGGGAGGGAGGAAGGAAAGAGAGGAAGGAGGGAAGGAAGGAGAGATAGAGAGAGAAGAGAGAAAGTGGGGGGTATGAGAGAGAGAGAGAGAGAGAGAGAGAGAGAGAGAGAGAGAGAGAGAGAGAGAGAGAGAGAGAGAGAGAGAGAGAGAGAGAGAGAGACAGACAGACAGACAGAGAGACAGACACAGACACAGACACAGACACAGACACAGAGACAGAAAGACAGAGACAGACAGACAGACAGACAGAGACAGAAAGACCCAAAAGAGAGAGAAATAAAACGAAAAAAAAAAATCAAAGAGAAATAAAACGAGAGAAAGAGACGAAGAGAAAGAGAGCGAGGACAGACGCTCCTTCCACCTGTGATAACGTCTTACATATCGAGTCGCCAGGAGCACTCGGAGGTGACAGTCAAGCAGATGTGGGTTGGGGAATGAGGGAAGGGGAAATGAGGAATGAGTAAAGGTAGGGATGGGGATGGAGGAATGAGGGATAAGGATGGGGAAATGGGAATAGGGGAATGAGAAAAGGGGAACTGGGGGATGAAGGAAGGGAGGTGTGAGGGATGAGGGAAGGGGAATAGGGACGGGGGAAGGGGAAATGAGGAATGAGTGAAGGGAAGGGGATGGGGAAGGGGAATAGGGAATGAGAAAAGGGAAAAGGGGAACTGGGGAATTGTGAAGGGAAGGATGAGAATGAGGAAAGGGATGGGGAATTAGGGAAAGGGGACTGGGGAATGACGGGGAGGTGTGAGGGACTGGGGAAGTGGTATGGAGGAAGGGGGAC
Organism: Penaeus vannamei; assembly: GCF_042767895.1. Lineage (NCBI taxonomy): Eukaryota > Metazoa > Arthropoda > Malacostraca > Decapoda > Penaeidae > Penaeus > Penaeus vannamei. Next base: position 41,289,484 of record NC_091556.1, on the reverse strand, counting down.
TGGGGGATATGGGAAGGGGAAACTGGGAATGAGGGAAGGGAGGGATGGGGGAAAGCGAAAATGGAAATCGAAAAAAGAAAGAGAAACCGAAAGAGAAATAAAACGAGAGAAAGAGAAAGAGAAAAAACAGAAAGACACAAAGAGCAAGAGAGCGAGGACAGACGCCCTAACAAAGCAAACTTCGAGGTGAGGCATCCCGCCCACTTCTTCCGCCCGCGATAACGTCTTTACATATCGGTTCGCCGCGAGTCTGTCTCCAGCGCTCGGAGATGACAGCCAAACAGGAGATGCGGGTTGGGGAATGAGGGGACGGGATGGGGGTGAGGGAAAGGAGGGATGGGGGTGAGGGGAGGGGAAATGGGGGATGTGGGAAGGGAGGAATGAGGGATGGGGGTGAGGGAAGGGGAAATGGGGATTGAAGGAAGGGAAAATGGGGATTGGGGGAAGGGGAAATGGTGAATGAGAGGAGGGATGAGGTGAGGGAAGGACGGAATGGGGAATTAAGGGACGGATAGGGGAATGGGGATTAATCTGGGACAGGGGAAATTAGGTAATGGGTGGAGAACGGGGATGTGGGTGAGTGGTAGTGATGAGAAAATAAATCTTGAGAACTTAGTAGAATAAGAGTTAGACAGTTCGAAAGGGAGGAGTGTTGAAAATGGATAGGGAATGACTAGGGTACATAGAGGGGAAAGAAGGGGGTGAGAGGATGGGCGGTAGGGGATGAGTCGACGA
>NC_091556.1:41263749-41283749 GCF_042767895.1 Penaeus vannamei | reverse complement strand
AGAGAGAGGGAGAGAGAGAGAGAGAGAGAGAGAGAGAGAGAGAGAGAGAGAGAGAGAGAGAGAAAGAGAAAGAGAAAGAGAAAGAGAAAGAGAAAGAAAGAAAGAAAGAAAGAAAGAGGGAGGGAGAGAGAGAGAGAGAGAGAGAGAGAGAGAGAGAGAGAGAGAGAGAGAGAGAGAGAGAGAGAGAGAGAGCGAGAGAGAGACTGAGATTGAGGAAAGAGTGAGCGTTAACAGCGACTGAACGCATTCCGATAAAACCGCTTTGATCACAAAAAAACCGTTAACACTTAAAACTCGATTCCACTCCCCCTACCCCCCACCCCCACCCCCACTCCCAAAAAAAAGATCCAACACATCCTCCCCTCACACTCCCCCCGCCCCCACAAAAAAGTAAAAAAAAAAAATATAAATAAAAAAAGTAAATAATAATAATAAATACATAAATAAATAGATAAAAATAAATGGCAAAAAGAAGAAGAAAAAACAAATCAAGGTGAAGATGCCTGCGTCGTTTTTCCTCGGTCATCGTGTCGTAATGACGTGACCTTGAAAACGGGTCCCTGACGAGGGCAAGGGCATTCGACCTCATCTCCGTCGGGGGGAGGGGGATGGGGGGAGGGTGGGGTGGGGTTGATCAGCAGACCAGCCCCCTGGGGACCTCTCTCCCACGGGGGGGGGGGGGGGACGACCTCACAGTTATTTTATTTTATTGATTATCTTAGTTGATCTTATTTTATCTTTTTCGTATCTATTTATTTGATTACTATTTTTTTACTATCTATTCCTTCATCTATTATTTTCTATTATTTTTTTCTATCTTCTATTTATTTATCATTTTCTATTTATCTATTCATATCTTTATTTTCGATTTATTCATACCTTTATAATTTTATGTTCATCTATTCATCTTTTATTTTTTCATTTATATTTTCTATTTCTTCATCTACTTATTCATCTATCTATCTATCTATCTATTATCATTTCTTGCTGAATACGCCCCCAAAAGTCAAGATTGGCTTGTGAATATACCTATCTACCTGTCTCTCTAATGTCTGTTTGTCTATCTACCTGGTGTTTGTCCATCTATCTATTTAAGTATCTATCTGCCTATCTGTATATTGTATCTTTTATACGGTGTCACTGTGCCCTGTTTAAAAAGATAATATTGTAAATTTCTCCTACAGCTGACCGTCGCATGATGCGTGAAAGGCAGAGGAATCAACAATTTGAAATTATATTGAAAAATTCTAACACGTATATCTAAAGCATTGGAAATGTTACATACATACATAGATGCATACATACACACAACACACACACACACACACACACACACACACACACACACACACACACACACACATATATATATATATATATATATATATATATATATATATATATATATATATATATATATATATATATAGATTCATATTCATATATAGCAAGAGAGAGAGAGAGAGAGAGAGAGAGAGAGAGAGAGAGAGAGAGAGAGAGAGAGAGAGAAAGAGAGAGAGAGAAAGAGAGAGAGAGAGAGAGAGAGAGAGAATGAAAGAGAATGAAAGAGAATGAGAGAGAATGAGAGAACGAGAGAGAGAGAGAGAGAGAGAGAGAGAGAGAGAGAGAGAGAGAGAGAGAGAGAGAGAGAGAGAGAGAGAGAGAGAGAGAGAGAGAGAGAGAGAGAGAGAAAGAGAGAGAGAGAGAAAGAATGAGAAAGAGAAAGAAAGAGAAAGAAAGAAAAAAGAAAGAGAGAGAGAGAGAGAGAGAAAGAGAAAGAGAAAGAAAAAAAAAGAAAGAGAAAGAAAGAGAGCGCCAGACCGAGACAAAAGGCAGAAAAAAATCAATGGAGATCAAAGGAAATCACATAATTGCATCCTACGGAGATCCTAAGCCCGAGTGAGACCCCGAGTCGGCGAGGTCATGCGATCGAACATCAAAGAAGAAAGGAATCTCGCTCGTAGGATGTCGTAGGATCTCGTAGGATGTCGTAGGATGTCGTAGGATCTCGTAGAATGTCGTAGGGTCTCGTTGAAATTCGTAGGATCTGGTAGGGTTTCGTTTAATCTCGTAGGGTCTCGCTGAATCTCGTAGGGTCTCGTAGGATCTTGTAGGATCTCGTTGAATCTCGTAGGGTCTCGTTGAATCTCGTAGGGTCTCGTAGGATCTCGTAGGGTCTCGCTGAATCTCGTAGGATCTGGTAGGGTTTCGTTTAATCTCGTAGGGTCTCGCTGAATCTCGTAGGGTCTCGTAGGCTCTCACTGAATCTCGTATGATCTCTTTGAATCTCGTCGGGTTTCGTAGGATCTCACTGAATCTCGTAGGATCTCGTAGGATCTCTCGAGGATCGGGTCGTTCGAGGTTCAACATCATCTCTCGATCCTTTACCCTATCACCTGTCCCCTTCTATCCTACATCTCCTGTTTCCTTCCCTTCCCCTCTCCTTCCTATTACACTCCCCTTTTCTTCCATTCTTCTCTCCCCCTCCTCTCTATCCTATCCATCCTCCTAACCCCTAACCCTTATCATTCCCTTCCCCTCCATCTTCCTCCTCCCCTCCCTCTTACCTGCTTCCTCCTCCTTTCTCCCTTCCTTCCATCCTCCTCTTCCCCTTCCCCTTTCTCTTCTCCGTCCCCTCTTCCCCTCCACCCTCCTCCTCCCTCCCCCTCCTCCTCCCTCTCTCCCCCTTCCCCTTCCCCTCTCTCCCACTCTTCCCCCTCCCCCCTCCCCTCTCTACCACTCTTCCCCCTCCCCCCTCCCCTCTATCCTTCCCCTCCTCCCCCCTCCCCCCCTCTCCTCAGGTAGACGAGGCGTACAATTAAGATCATGCAATCTGACCTCTCGCTGGATCGAAGGATGAAGAGGAGGAGGAGGAGGAGGAAGAGTAAGAAGAAGAGTAGGAGGGGGGAGGAGGAGAAGAAGGAGGAGGTGGTGGAGGAGGAGTAGGGGGTGGGGGAGGAGAAGGAGGAGGAGGGGAGGAGGAGGAGGGAAGGAGGAGGAGGAGGAGGAAGAAGAAGAGTAGGGAGGGTGGAGGAGGAAGAGGGAGGAGGTGGTGGAGGAGGGGGAAGGGAAGGGGGAGAAGAGGAGGAGGAGGAGGAGGAGGAGGACGAGGGGGAAGGGGGGAGGAGGAGGAGGAAGAGGATGATGAGGATGAGGATGATGATCAGGAGGACGAGGAGGGGGGAGGAGGAGGAGAGGAGGAGGAGAAGGAGGAGAGATCAGGAAGAATAGCTATGCTGGGAGGAGGAGGGAAAAGATTAGGAAGATGAGGCGGAAGAAGTGAATGAAGAGGAGGAGAAACAAGAGAAAAAGAAGGAGGAGAAAGAGGATTAACTGCAGTAGGTGAAGATATAAAATAGCCAAGAATGAAGAAGAGAAAAAAAAGAAGAAAAAAAGCGAGAAAGCAATAAAAGAAAAAAAAAAATCTGAACACTGTCGCATCCCCTTCCCAACGAAACGCGGAAGGACGGGCGGCAGGTGGGCGCGTGGGCGGGTGGATGGGCGTGAGGGCGCCGTGCACAATGAGACCGACAGACACCGAGGCAAAAGGGTCACACACACGCGGAAGAAGATTTAAGAGTGAGTGCGAGAGTGAAAAAAAAAATCGAAAATATTAACACTGTCGCTTGAGGGTGATGGAAGTGATAGCGCAAGAGGGGCTCCGATAGTCGGGGGAGGAGGGGGAGTGGGGAGAGGGGGAGAGAGGAGGTGAGTGGGGAGAGGGGAGAGGAGAGAAGAGAGAAAGTAGAGGAGAGGGAGAGAGAACTGGGAGAGGGAGAGGGGAGAGGGAGAAGAGAGAAAGAACAGGAAGAGAGGGGGAAGAGAGTGAAGGTTGTAGGAGAAAAGAGAGAACAGGGAGGGGAGGGAGAGCGGGGGAAGGGGAGAGAAAGAGGGGAAAGGGGAGAGAAAGAGGGGAAAAGCGAGAGTGGTGAAAAGAAAGGGAAGAGGGGAGAGAGGAGAAGAAAGGGCGGGGAGGAGAGGGAAGAGCTGGAAGGGAAAGTTAAGAGGCAAGAAAAGAGAGGGGAGGGGAGAAGAAAGAGCGGGAAGGGGAGAAGAGAGAGGGGAGAAAAGGGAAGAGAGAAGAGCAGAGAAGACAGCGGGGAGAGGGAATAGAAGGAATAGAAAAACGTAGAGGAGATAAAGCGGGGGAAGGGGAGAAGAGAGAGGGGAGAGGGGGAGAGGGAGAGGAGTGTGGGGGGCGATAGAGTTAGTGGCGGCAAGGAGAGTCAGAGCCAAGTGGTGGGGGCGAAGAGGGGTTGGGGGTTGGAGGGGGTGTAAGAAAGGCAGAAGAAGGAGGAGGAGGAGGAGGAAGAGAAGTGGGGGTGGTGGAGGGAGGGAGGAGGAAGAGGAGGGAGAGAGAGATGGAGGAGGGAGGAGGGAGGTGGAAGAGGAGAGGGGTGGTGAAGGGAGGGAGGGAGGAGGAAGGTGGAAGAGGAGGAGGAGGGAAGAGGAGAAGGGGGAGAAGAAGGAAGCAGAGGGGGGAGGTGGAGAAGGGAGGAGGGAAGAGGAGGAGAGCGTAAGGGCTGCGGAAGTGGATGATTGATGAAAGGAGAACGAAAGAAGGAGCAAGAGGCGGAGGAAAAGTGAGAGAGAGAAAGAGAGAGAGAGAGAGAGAGAGAGAGAGAGAGAGAGAGAGAGAGAGAGAGAGAGAGAGAGAGAGAGAGAGAGAGCGAGAGCGAGAGCGAGAGAGAAAGACAGAGATAGATAGATAGATAGATAGATAGAGAGAGACAGAGATAGAGAGAGAAAGAGAGAGAGACAGAGAGAGAGAGAGGGAGAGAGAGAGAGACAGAGAAAGAGAAAGAAAAGAGAAAAGAAAAAGAGAAGAGAAGAAGAGAAAAGAAAAAAAAGAGAGAGAGAAAGGAAAAAGAAAAAGAGAAAGAAAGAGAGAAAGTGAATGAGAAAGAGAAACAAAAAGAACAAACAGAAGAAACAGCGAGAGACAGATAAGGAGAGAGAAATAAATAAAGCGACATGACAAGAACCTCTGGAGGCGTTGGTGGGGGAGGGGAGGGGGGAGGAGAGGCTAACGAGAGAAAGGTGCAAGGAAGAGGAAGAGCCAATAAAGAAGGGAAGTGAACGAAATTAGACTAATGGAAGACGTGGCGCAGAGATCAGATGACAGACCAGACGAGGTGATACAATGAGACCTCCTAAAAAAAAGAGAAAGAAAAAAAGAAAGAAAGAAAGAAAGTCGACAATAGAAAACGAGAACGCTGATCGAAAAGACACCCGATGAAAAGACTGAATGAAAAAAAAAGAAAAGAAAAAAACGAGACATGAAAAAATACGAAAAAATCGGAAAAGGAAGAAAAGAAAAAAACGAGACAAAAATACGAAAAAATACGATAAAGATTCGGAAAAAAATAAAAAAATATCCCAAAAAAATTACAAAAAAAGGACACCCCAACAGAAGGGAGAAGGGAACTCACAAGGATAATATCCTGCGGGACCTGCGTTTGGGAGCCTGCCTGTGTTCAGCCTCAGTGTTGAACAGGGCGAGGCATGTTGACAGGGGAAGATACCTGCTGTTACATGTGTTTGTGTCGTGGTGCATGTTGTGGCGGTGTGATTGTATGTGGTGGTGGTGAAGTGTACGCTGTGGTGCATGCTGTGGCGCTGTCATTTATGTTGTAGTATTGTCGTGCATGTTGTGGTGGTGGTGAGGTGTATGCTGTGGTGGTGTGGTGTATGCTGTGGCACTGGGATGTATGTTGAAGTACTGTGGTGTATGTTGTGGTGGTGTCGTGTATGCTGTCGCGCTGTGGTTTACGTTGCAGTACTGTGGTGTATGTTATGGCGTCTCACGTGATGTATATTGTGGTGTATGATGTGATGTATGTTTCAATTCTGTATATGTTGTGGCGCTGTGGTTTATGCTGTGGGGCAGTGGTGTATCATGTGGCGATGCTAAGGAGTGCGGTGTATGTTTGGAAGGAAAAGGATACTGTGACCCATAGGATGATGGATATGACATCAAAGGAAATACAGGACATGCGTGTATGTGCAGCAATTGTACTCTATATGTGTGTGTGTGTGTGTGTGTGTGTGTGTGTGTGTGTGTGTGTGTGTGTGTGTGTGTGTGTGTGTGTGTGTGTGTGTGTGTGTGTGTACACACACATATATACATACAAAGGGAGATAGAGATAGATAAATAGATAGAGAGACAGAGAGCGATAGAGGGAGAGAGAGAGAAAGAGAGAGAGAGAGAGAGAGAGAGAGAGAGAGAGAGAGAGAGAGAGAGCAAGAGAGAGAGAGCAAGAGAGAGAGACCGAGAAAGAAAGAGACAGGCAGACAGACAGAGACACAGAGAGACCTCTCCACGTCCCTACCCCGACCCACCCGAACCCGCGAGGCAACCCACCCGACGACCCGACGACCCGACTACAGTGCCGACCCGCTTCAGACGTGGTGACAGACCGCTGGTGATGGAGCGGCTCGCAGAGACCCTCGCTGTTCGGTCGGGAAGCTGGGAGGTCGGCGAGTCGGCTGGCCTGCGGTGGTGGCGCGGAGCCTGGCCGCCTGCCAAGCTTGTGTCTGTGTGTTTATGTGTGTACGCATAGGTGTGTGTACGTGTGTGTGTGTGTTTTGTGGACGTGTTATCACGTGTGTTTATTTCTGCGTGTGTGTTTGCGACGGAGTTATGCTGTTTGTTTACGACTCCAAGATGGTCGCGAACTCCTGCTCGCTTGCTCGCTCGCTTGCTTGCGACCGCGTGTGTCAGCGTGTGCGTGCGTGCGTGCGTGCCTCCGACTGCGGGAAGTGCTCGGAGCCCTTGTGCCCGCGGCTGCTAGAATCTTCCACGAGACCTAATCACATCACACAACCACATCAGTCGCACCTTACCTGGGCGTCGTGCTCACCGGCGCCACCATGGCGTCACCACTCACCTGCAACAAGGAGAGAAAATAAGGCTTTGTTTACATTCAAGAGCGTTTTCATCCATAAGGAAAATTATGATTATAGGAGTGAAGATTGATACATAAGGAAAATTATGTCTGTAATGGTTATAGGAACGAAGATTGATATATCAGCTCTCCGAAGGTTCAACTCAAAACAGGGTTCCTTGTTTGGCTTATTAGGGAAACAATTCACGATGGTAAACAAGAGCAATGCCACTTGCAATCACCCCGGACACAGCAACACCACCTCCACCACCGCCATCACCACCAGCATCAATAATCACTACCACGACCATCATCATTACCAATATCAATAACACTAACAATGTATATATATCTTCGTTATCGCCACCACAGCGCATCAAGCTCACAAAATAGTCAAACACACACACACACGCACACACATACACAAATACACACATACACACGCCTCCCCCCTTCCACCACACTCACACCCCCCCTTCCCCCACACAAGCCCCTTCCCATCCCCCCTTCCCCCACACAAGCCCCTTCCCCTCCCCCTTCCCCCACACTCACGCCCCCTTCCCCCACACACGCCCTTCCCCCCTCCCCCCACACACGCCCCCCCTTTCCCCTATCCCCTCCCCCCCACAAATCCCCCTCAGGATCCATACAGCGTCTCTGTCGCAGCGTCCTTCCCGCGTCCTTAAATCCCCCACGACGCGCCCGAGAAAAACGCCATTATGGGGGTGAGGGGAGTGGAGGGGAAGGGGGGGGGAGGCGCTCCCCGTCAGCAGCGAAGACCCGAAGTTCCCTCTGGCGTTCGGGGGAGGGGGGGGAGGAAGGGCGTCTTCGTTTGCGCAGTTAGGGAGTAAGGGGGTAATGAGGTGTGGGGGAAGTGGGGAGGTAGCTTCTGTCTGTCTGTCTGTCTCTTTCTGTCCTACTCCTCCTTCTTCTTCTACGAAGTCTGTCTGTCCGTATGTGTCTGTCTGATGAGGTGTGGGGGAAGGGGGGGGGGAGGCTTCTATCTGTCTCTTTCTGTCCTCCTTCTTCTACGAAATCTGTCTGTCCGTCTGTCTATCCGTCTCTCTGTCTACCTGTCTGTCCGTCCGTCTGTCTCTGTGTCTGTCTGTCTGTCTGTCTGTCAGTCTGTCTGCCTGTCTCTCTCTCCCTCACTTACCCACTGTCCCTTCTGCGTGAGAAAAGTGTAAGTAGAGGATAAAACTTAAAAGATAAATACAAAAAACCGCATAAAATACATATATATGTATCAAAATCATCATCAATTCCTTAATTTTGACTGAATTTATCACCCACCCACCAATAAACATAATAAAATCCCCTAAAGCACAAAAGAACAAAGGATAAATCAATAAAGACGAAATGAATAAATAAATCCAAACAAACAGACGAATAAATAAATAAACAAAATCCAAAACGAAGCAAAACAACATTAAAAATTTTCAAACAAATCCCCTCCCCCATTAATTAATCATAAGAACCATGCAAACCACTTCAATTCCTAAAAAATAATAATAAAATAAAAACAAAAATAAATTAATAAAATAAAATAAAATAAATGACACACAAAAAATAAAAATAAACAAATAAAATAGAATAAAAAATAATACATAAATAAAAATGAAAAAATAAAATAAAATAAAATAAATAATAAAAAAAAATAAAAAATAAAAAAAATAAAAAATAATACAAAAATAAAAAGAAAAAAAAATAAAATAAACAAAATAAATAATAAATACAAAAATCAAAAATAAACAAATAAAAAATACATAAAAAAAAATAATAATAATAAAATAAAAACAAAAGAGCCACTTAACACAGCAAAGTGAACTGTTTACATATCACGAGATTGCACAAGAATGGCAAGGCTGTGCAACGGTTCCACCTTTATATTGCAACTTGATTTATCTCCGAGGCAGCGAGCGGTGCATTCCTGGCATGGCCACTTCAACATACAGACAAAGAGTAAACAAACAAACAGTTACACACACATACAGCATGTATATATACAATGAAACAACGCACAGACAGACACAAAAAACACAGACACACACACAGACACAAAAACACAGACACACACACAAACACACACATATACACACCAAAAAAACACACAAACACACAGAGACACACTCAACACCCACACACATACCCACAAACGCACATAATAATAATAAAAAAAAACACACCCACACACATACCCACAAACGCACATAAAAAAACACAGACACAAACACACACACACATACCCACACACCCACACCCAAACACACACCCACACTCACACCCCCACCCCCCACACCCACACGCACACGCACACACACACAGGCGTATCCTCGATCTGTCTTCCTCTATTGCGCCAACAGCCCGTCCAGAGGATTGTCCGATCGCTGTTGCATTCTGGGACGGGAAATCGAGCCGTAAATTCGGGATTTTTCTCTTTTTCTCTCTGTCTGTCTGTCTCCTGGTTTATTCCGCGTCTGTTCGTCTTCTTGTCTTTCGTTGTTTTGTCTGTCTCTTTTTTGTGTCGTTCACTTTGTTTTCTCTTTTTATTCTTTTTTTCTCTTTCTCGTTCTTTATTCTTGCCCATTCTTTCTTATCCCATCCTCTTTTTCTCTATCCCTTCCCCCTCTTTCACATCCTCCCTCACTCTCTCTCTGTCCCTTCCACCCCTCTCCCTCTCTGCATCCCTCTACTCCCTCTCCTCCACCCCTTGCCCCTCTCCCTTTCTCCCTCCCTCCCCTCTCCCTCTTCCTCCCTCCCATTCTCATTCTCTTCCTCTCCATCCTTTCCACCTCTCTCCCTCTTCTCTCTCCCTCATTCCATCCCCCTTTCCACCCCTTCCACAGGCTCCTTTCCTATTCCCTTCCTCCCCTTCTCCCTCCTCCCTCTCCTTCTCCCCCTCTTCCCTCACTTCTTCCCTCTCTTTCTCCCCCTCTTACTCCCTCTCCTCCCTCCCCTCCTCCCTCCCTCTCCTTCCCCTCCCCCTCTTCCTCCCTCCCTCCCTCCCTCCCTTCTCCCCTCTTCCTCCCTCCCTCCCTCTCCTTCTCCCCCTCTTCCTCCCTCCCTCCCTCTCCTTCTCCCCCTCTTCCTCCCTCCCTCCCTTTCTCCTTCTCTCCCTCTAAGTCAAGCCAGACCATTTTGCAAACGAAGCTGTCCTTTCTCCCCTTCTTCCTCCCCCCCCTCACTCCTTCCCTCCCTCCCTTCCTCCCTTTCTCCATTTTGCAAACGAAGCTCTCCTTGTGTCCCACAGGTGAGGCTAATTTCTACTCGGAACAGGTTAACGAGGTGCATCGTGCTTTTTTTTTTTAACGTCGGCATTCAGATATGTATATCGTTGCTTTTATTCCTTCCCCTCCCTCTTTTTTTTTTCTTTCCTCTCTCTTTCTCTCTCTGCATGCTTCTTTTCTCTTCTCTCTCTCTCTCTTTCCTCCCTCCCTCTCTCTCTCTCTCTCTCTCTCTCTCTCTCTCTCTCTCTCTCTCTCTCTCTCTCTCTCTCTCTCTCTCTCTCTCTCTCTCTCCTCCTCCTCTCCTCCCTCCTCCCTCCCTCCCTCCCTCCCTCCCTCCCTCTCTCCCTCCCTCTCTCCCTCCCTCTCTCCCTCCCTCTCTCCCTCCCTCTCTCCCTCCCTCTCTCCCTCTCCCTCTCCCTCTCCTCTCCCTCTCCCTCTCTCCCTCTCCCTCTCCCTCCCTTCCCACCCTCCCTTCCCACCCTCTCTCTTTCCCTCCCTCCCTCCCTCTCTCCCTCTCCCTCTCTCTCTCTCTCCCCCCTCTCTCTGCATGCTTTCATCCCCCCCAGCGCCCTTTTTTCTCTCTCTTATGCATCCTTTTTTTTACTCCCTTTTTTTTATTTCTTATCGTTCTATTTCCAGACACGTTTGGCTCCGGGGTGAAAACTCTCCTTTTTCATCTGTTTTCTCTCTCTCTTTCCATCACATTTATTGAAAAATATATAAATAGCACAGAGAAACAGGGTGACGCAACGATGGCATTTGTCAAAGGAGATAGAGGAAGAAAAGTGAGGATAGCAATAATAATGATGATGATGATAATAACCATAATAATAATAATGATGATGATAATAATAGTGATGATGATGATGATGATGATGATGATGATGATAATAACAATAATAATAATAATCATCATGATAATAATAGTAATGATGATGATGATGATGATGATGATGATGATGATGATAACAACAATAATAATAATCATCATCATTATGATAATAATAGTAATGATGATGATGATGATGATGATGATGATGATGATAATATTTATAATAATAATAGTAATAATAATAGTAATAGTAATAATAATAATAATAATAATAATAATAATAATAATAATAATAATAATAATAATAATAATAATAGTAATAGTAATAATAATAATAATAATTATTATTATTATTATTATTATGATAATGATAAGAATGAGGTAAAGATGAAGAAGAAAAAGAGAAACGGAACAGAAAGGAAAAGACAAAGAAGAAAAGGAAGAAGAAAACAAATAAAAGAAAGAAAAACAAAAAATAAATGAAAGAAACGAAAGAGAAAAAGGAAAGACGAAAAAAAGAGAAAAGAAGCAGAAGCAGAAGCAGAAATATTCTTATTATATTCACACAAAAAACAACCTTAAAGCCACCGCTTGCTCTCCCTTTTCTGGCATCTCGCTCTCCTCCCACACAGCGACCTCCTCACCATACCGCGTAGTTCGACGCAGCAACACCATCACCATCATCATCACAATCATCACCACCTCCATCATCATCACACCACCATCACCATCATCATCCTCTTCCTACTCCTACTCCTCTTCTTCCTAATCCTCATCCTCATCCTCATTAACAGCATCCTCATCATCATCACTATCACCACCACCATCATCACCATCACCACAAACACCCTCCCACCCTAACCAAACCACACCAACACTTCCCACCACACGAATAAAAAAATCAATCATCCCTACAACCTACAAACACCCTGCCCCTTCCCCCTCCCCAACGGAGGTCCAACGGACCCCCACCCTCCTCCTCACCACCACCACCCTCCTCTTCAACACCACCACCACCATCCTCCTCACCACCACCACCCTCCTCCACCTCCTCCTCACCACCACCATCCTCCCCCCTCCACCACCACCACCATCCTCACCACCACCACCCTCCCCCACCAACCTCCTCCTCTTCCTCACCACCATCACCACCACCACCACCCTCCTCCTCCTCCTCACCACCATCCACCACCATCCTCACCACCACCCTCCTCCTCCCCCACCCTCACCACCACCACGAGCCCGCCAACACCAACACCACTGAGAATTGTCGCAACTCTCGCTCTTGCCCACGCGCTGTCATGACCTGCTTATTGCCCGCAACTCCTAACCTACGGCTCGACGCCCGTTAGAATCCTGCCCCACCCCCCCACCCCACCCTCTCTTCCCCTCTCTTTTTCTTCCTATTTCTTAGTTTGTCTATTTCGCTACTTGTTTTTTTTTTTTTTACTTATCTTTATCTCTGTCTATAATATATTTATTTCTCTTTCTCTTTCTTTCCTTCTCTCTCTCTCACTATATATATACATATATATATATACCCTCCCTCCACTCCTCTCTCCCTCTTTCTCTCTCCCGAGTCTCTTCCCTCCATGTTTCTCTCCCTCTCCCTCTCCCACTCCCTCCCTAGCCCCCCTCCATACCCCCGCTCCCTCTCCCCCCTCTATTCCCCCCAAGTTTATCCAACTCCCACACAACCTTTTTTTTTCTTTTTTTTTCTTACTACTATCACCGTACCTTCCCTTCCTCCCCCCTCCCCCTACCCCCCCTCCTTCGGTACCGCGCTGGGGTCGTACCTTCCTAACCTTTGCTGAACAGGGATCTGTGGGCAAGCATTTACTCTGCTTTACTCTTCCCCCTTTCCTCCCTTTTCTCCCCTCTTTCTTCTCTCTTCCCCCTTTCTCTCCTTTTCCTCTTTTCGTTTTCTCTGTTTCTGTTGAGGAGAGGGAGGGGAGAATGAGGGGGGGAGGGGAGGAGGGGAGGAGGGGAGGAGAAGGAGGAGGTGGAGGTAGAGGAGGAGGAGGAGGAAGAAGAAGAAGAAGAAGAAGAAGAAGAAGAAGAAGAAGAAGAAGAAGAAGAAGAAGAAGAAGAAGAAGAAGAAGAAGAAGAAGAAGGAGGAGGAGGAGAAGGAGGAGGAGGGGTGGAGTAGGAGGAGTAGGAGGAGAAGGAGGAGGAGGAGGAGGAGGAGGAGATGGAAGAAGAAGAAGAAGAAGAAGAAGAAGAAGAAGGAAGAAGAAGAAGAAGAAGGGGCGGAGGGACTTCGTGTCTCCTTTCTTCTAATCTGTTCAAAAGGCAAAACAAACATTTTCTTCCTTTCTTTCATCCTGGGATTTATACGACCGCTCCTCAATATAAACATTTACATCTGCGCTCGCTTGTTTTTGAACGAAATCGACGGCTTAAAGAAAGAAAGAAAATATGTGCGCGTGCTTGGAGACCAATTTGCTTTATCAGCATATTAAAAAAAAAGAAAGAAATCAGCATACTAAAAAATAATAATAATAATAATGAAAAATTATCAGCATACTAAAAAAAAGAAAAAAATAAGAGCATACTAAAAAAAGAAAAAGATAACAATTAAAAAAAAATAATAATAATAAAATAAAATGTATATATATATATATATATATATATATATATATATATATATATATATATCAGCATACAATAAATAAATAAATGAATAAATAAGTAAAAATAAATAATTAATAAAAAAAAAAAAAAATCCATCTCGCGGTGAAATTGCACGCAACACTCGCTAATGAACCTGCCATAAGGAATTAATTATAGGCATCCGATCGGCGCAACCCATTTAGCCGGCCACTCCGACCACCCAGCCGAACTCATGACGAACTCTTCACACAAACCCCTTAAAAGCCTCCACGCAAGGGAGTTCAACACCCTAACACCCTTAATTATTCTCCTCCTTGGCCTCGCCCTCATAAGCCTCCTAAAAGCCTCCACGAAGGGAGTTCAACACCCTAACACCCTTAATTATTCTCCTCCTTGGCCTCGCCCTCATAAGCCTCCTAAAAGCCTCCACGAAGGGAGTTCAACACCCTAACACCCTTAATTATTCTCCTCCTTGGCCTCGCCCTCATAAGCCCCCTAAAAGCCTCCACGCAAGGGAGTTCAACACCCTAACACCCTTAATTATTCTCCTCCTTGGCCTCGCCCTCATAAGCCCCCTTAAAGCCTCCACGCAAGGGAGTTCAACACCCTAACACCCTCAATTATTCTACTCCTTGGCCTCGCCCTCATAAGCCCACCAAAGCCTCCACGCAAGGGAGTTTAACACCCTAACACCCTTAATGATTCTACTCCGCGACCTCGCCCTCATAAGCCCCCTAAAAGCCTCCACGCAAGGGAGTTCAACACCCTAACACCCTCAATTATTCTCCTCCTTGGCCTCGCCCTCACAAGCCCCCTAAAAGCCTCCACGCAAGGGAGTTCAACACCCTAACACCCTCAATTATTCTCCTCCTTGGCCTCGCCCTCATAAGCCCCCTAAAAGCCTCCACGCAAGGGAGTTCAACACCCTAACACCCTCAATTATTCTCCTCCTTGGCCTCGCCCTCACAAGCCCCCTAAAAGCCTCCACGCAAGGGAGTTCAACACCCTAACACCCTCAATTATTCTCCTCCTTGGCCTCGCCCTCACAAGCCCCCTAAAAGCCTCCACGCAAGGGAGTTCAACACCCTAACACCCTTAATGATTCTCCTCCTTGGCCTCGCCCTCATAAGCCCCCTAAAAGCCTCCACGCAAGGGAGTTCAACACCCTAACACCCTCAATTATTCTCCTCCTTGGCCTCGCCCTCACAAGCCCCTAAAAGCCTCCACGCAAGGAGTTCCAACACCCTAACACCCTCAATTATTCTACTCCGCGACCTCGCCCTCATAAGCCCCCTAAGAAAGCACTCCACGCAAGGGAGTTCCAACACCCTAACACCCTCAATTATTCTCCCTCCTTGGCCTCGCCACTCACAAGCCCCCTAAAAGCCTCCACGCAGAAGGTTCAACACCCTAACACCCTCAATTATTCTCCTCCTTGGCCTCGCCCTCATAAGCCCCCTAAAAGCCTCCACGCAGGGGGTTCAACACCCCTAACACCCTCAATTATTCTCCTCGCCCAGCCTCGCCCTCACAAGCCCTAAAAGCCTCCACGCAAGGGAGTTCAACACCCTAACACCCTTATTATTCTACTCCTTGGCCTCGCCCTCACAAGCCCCCTAAAAGCCTCCACGCAAGGGAGTTCAACACCCTTATTATTCTACTCCTTGGCCTCGCCCTCACAAGCCCCCTAAAAGCCTCCACGCAAGGGAGTTCAACACCCTTATTATTCTACTCCTTGGCCTCGCCCTCACAAGCCCCCTAAAAGCCTCCACGCAAGGGAGTTCAACACCCTTATTATTCTACTCCTTGGCCTCGCCCTCACAAGCCCCCTAAAAGCCTCCACGCAAGGGAGTTCAACACCCTAACACCCTTGATTATTCTCCTCCTTGGCCTCGCCCTCACAAGCCCCCTAAAAGCCTCCACGCAAGGGAGTTCAACACCCTAACACCCTTAGTAATTCTCCTCCTTGGCCTCGCCCTCACAACACCCTTAGTTATTCTCCTCCTTGGCCTCGCCCTCACAAGCCCCCTAAAAGCCTCCACGCAAGGGAGTTCAACACCCTTATTATTCTACTCCTTGGCCTCGCCCTCACAAGCCCCCTAAAAGCCTCCACGCAAGGGAGTTCAACACCCTAACACCCTTAGTAATTCTCCTCCTTGGCCTCGCCCTCATAAGCCCCCTAAAAGCCTCCACGCAAGGGAGTTCAACACCCTAACACCCTTGATTATTCTCCTCCTTGGCCTCGCCCTCACAAGCCCCCTAAAAGCCTCCACGCAAGGGAGTTCAACACCCTAACACCCTCAATTATTCTACTCCGCGACCTCGCCCTCAAAACTCCTCCTCGATCTGTACCCTACATGTCGGGCGTTCTCATCCTCCCTCACACGCCCTGGTACTAACGACGCTGACCCTCCCCGCCTCCCTTGTTGGTGCCGTCTCTTCCTCCCTTCCCCTCCCTCCGAGCCTCGTCTCATTATTCTTATTTCCAACTCCTTTATTCGTATTTGTTTCCTTTCTCTCTTTCTCTCTTCTACCTCCTCTCTATTCTCTTTTCTTCCATTTGCCTCTTTTCTCCTCCCTTCCTTTCCGCCTCCCTACTCCCTCTTCTCTCCTCCCCTCAGCCCCCCATCCACCTCTCCTTCCTCCCTCCCTCCTCCCTTTCCTCTAACCCCCCACCCACCTCCTCCCCCCTCCACCCCTCCTCCCTCCCCCTCCATCCCTCCCCCTCCCCCTTCCCTTCCTTCCCTTCCCTTCCCCCCCAAGCAAGTCACGGTGTCAAGAGGTCGCAGGTCAAGGGAAGGTCATCACCAGTTGGCGGGAAACGGCGCGGGTTGTTCGACACGCTCCCGGCCCGAGTTTTATCCGGCGCCGCCTCCGATTCCCTCTCTTCTCTTCTTCTTCTGCTTCTCATTTTTTCTCTGCTTTTGCTTGTGCTTTTGCTTTTTCTTCTTCTGATTTGTTTTGCTTCTTGTTATTCTCCTTCTGGTTTTGCTTTCGTTTCTTCTTCCTCTTTTGCTTTTGCTTCTTCTTCCTCTGCTTATTCTCTCTGATTCTGCTTTTGGTTTTGTTTTTGCCTCTTCTTATTCTCCTGTAATCCTCCTTCTTCGTTTTCTCCTCCCCCTCCCCCTTTTTTCTCGTCCTCCCCCTTCTTCTTTTCTTCTTCTTCTTCTCCAATATTTCCTCCGCTCTTCGTGTTCTTGCATTTCCCTCTTTCTTCGGCTTTCTCCCTTTCCTTTTCTTTTCTCTGTATTCTTTCATTTTACTTCCTGCACCTCATTGTTTTATCTTCGTCCTTCTGCCTTTTCTTCTTTTCTTAAAGATTCTCCTCATGTTTGTTTTCTTTCCTTGCATCCACCTCTTCCTCTTCCTCTTTTCCTCTCCCTGCTTCCAATTCTTCAATCATCTCATTCCTCTTTCACCTATTCCACTTACTTCCCTTCTTCCTTCCTTCCTTCCCACCTGTTCCTTCTTACTTTCTTACCTTCTCCCCCTTCTCCTTCTTCTTCTCCTCTTCTTCCTCCTCCTTTCTTCCTTCTCCAACTCGACGCTTGACTCCACCTCCATCACTATCTCAGACACCATCTCTCTCACCATTTCTTGCCTCCCTCTCCTCTCTCCACCCTCCTTACCCACTCCTCCCTTCCTCCCTCTCCCCCTTTAACCATTCTCTTGTCTCCCTTCTCTTTTTAGCCACTTCCCTTCTTTTTTCCCTATATTTATCTCCCTCCCTCTACCCTTCCCTCCTTTCTCAACCCATGCCTCGCTCCCTATCTCCTTCCCTCCTCTCCACTTCTTGCCTCCCTCACACCCTCTTCTTCCTCCCAGTCTCCATTCCCCTCTTGCCTCCTTAGTCTCCTTCCCTCCCTTGCCTCCCTCCCTCTCTCTCCTCTCCACTCCTCCTTCCCTCTCTACCAGTCTCGACCCCCCTAACTCCTTATCTCCCTTCCCTCCCTTGCCTCCCTCTTTCCTCTCTCCCTCCTCTCCACTCCCTCCTTCCCTCCCTCCTTATCTTCTCCACTCCCTGCCTCCCTCTCCCCTTCCTCCTTCCCTCTCTCCCAGTCTCGACCACCCTCTCTCCTTATCTCCTTCCCTCCCTGCCTCCCTTTCCCCTTCCTTCTCTCTCCACTCCCTCCACTCCCTCTCTCCCAGTCTCCATCCCTCTCCCCTTCCCTTCCTCTCCACTCCCCTTCCTTCCCTCTCCCCTTCCCTCCCTCTCCACTCCCCGAATTCTCGCAAAAATGCCTGGAAGCAACAAATGTCTTGCGGCAAGTTGCTTTAAACGTTTTCTTGATTCCAATGTGTCTCTTTACTCTTTACTTTTGATATTTATCGCTTCATCACGTCCTTCCATTCAGTCTTGTAAACGTTTTTTAATAGTGGATGATACAATACTTTCATATATTTTTTGGTCTCTCTCTACATTTTTTTACATGATAACAGATTTTTTATTTTCTATTTTTTTCTTCTCTCTCTCTCTTTCTTTCTCTGTCTCTCCTCCTTTCTCTTTCTCTCTTTTTCTCTCTCCCATCCCCTCTCTCTCTCTCTCTCTCTCTCTCTCTCTCTCTGTCTCTCTGTCTCTCTCTCTCTCTCTCTCTCTCTCTCTCTCTCTCTCTCTTTCTCTCTCTCTCTCTCTCTCTATCCCCCTTTCGTAACAAAGCAACAATGGTAACATCTTCACCGAGAGTCACGAAAATACACGGAAGAAGGAATTAAAACAAAAGAAAACAAAAAAAAAAACACATTTGTATTTTCAACCTTGCCCTATTCTCCCCTCCACTCCCACCCCCCAGCCCCTTCCCCTACCCCATCCCACTGCCTTTCCTGCGATCCCTCCCTTAACCACCAGCCCACTTACCCCTTCCTTACCCAACTAACCCCTCTCCTCCCCCATCCCCGTTCCCTTCCCCTCCCTACCCCCAAACACCACCCTCTTCCCCTCCCTACCCTAACCCTACTCCACTCCCCAAACCCCCCTCCCTTCCCCGCCCCAACCCCGCACTCCATCCTCTTCCCCTCCCCACCCCAACCCCCCTCCCTTCCCCTCCACACCCCAACCTTCTCTCTTACTTCCCCCTCTCACCACCTCTTCCCCTCTCCTCCCCATCCCCCAACCCTCCTCCCTTCCCCTCTCCTTACTTCCCCCTCCCACCCCCGCCCACCCCCTCCTCCTTCCCTCTCCATCCCAAACCCTCCTCCCTTCCCCTCTCCTTACTTCCCCCTCCCACCCCCGCCCACCATCTTCCCCTCTCCTCCCCACCCCAACCCTCCTCCCTTCCCCTCTCCTTACTTCCCCCTCCCACCCCCGCCCACCATCTTCCCCTCTCCTCCCCCACCCCAACCCCCTCCCACCCCCTCCCCACCCCAACCCTCCTTACTTCCCCCCACCCACCCCCTCCCACCCTCCACCAACCAACATTCCTCAACCCAGAGCAACAATGCAAGCGACCCTCCCCACTTCCGCAGATACGAAGCGGGCGCACCTGAAATGACCTGTGACCCGGGGCCGAGGTCACGTGAGGGTCATGGAGAGTCGCTGGCGAAACCCCACGACACTGTTCGAATCTTTCCTGCCGGGTTGGTGGGGCGAGGGGGGGAGGGGGGAGGGAGAGGGGGATGTTGTGGCAAGGAAGTGGAGATGGACAAAGGGGAGAAGGAGGGGGAAGGAGGAAGGAGGAGAAGGAGAGGGAGAGGGAAATGAAAAGGAAACGAGAGAGAGAGAAAGATAAATAGAGGGAGAGAGAGAGAAAGATAAATAGAAAGAGAGAAAGAAAGATATATATATATAGAGAGAGAGAAATAGATAGAGAGAGATAAACAGAGAGGAAGAAAGAGAAAGAGAGAGAGAGAAAGATCGAAAGGCGCCAACCGAAGGAGCGAGGCGCGCGCGCGCGCACTCCGCCAGAGGCCCGACGTGATCACTCGTACTCGGGGACATTGAATACATTAGACCAGACAATACGCGACGCCCAAATTCCATCCATTTATCTCCCTTTTCGCTCCTTCCCCAACTTCCTGCCTCCGCTTTTTGCTCTCATTCCTTACCGTCTCGGTCCTTTCCGCGCCTCCCTCCTCCTCCTCCTCCTCCTCCCCTCTTCACTTCTCTTACGCTTTACCTCTCCCCCTGTTTTTATCTTCTTCTTCCTTCTCTTCTGTTTTCCTCTCTCACTCTCTTCTTCTGTTTTCCTCCTATTCACTATCCCCTTCTTCTATCTTGCTATTCCTCTCTACTCCCTTTTACCTCTCTCCTCTTTCTCCCCTTCCCTCTACCCTCTTCTTCCCCACTTTCTACATCCCTCTCCCTTCTCATTCCCTATCCCTCCCTATCTGATCTTTAACCTTCTTCCCTCTTCCTCCCCATCCCTCTCCTCTTTCCCCTCCCCACCCCTCTCCCTCCCTAACCCTCCTCCTTCTCTCACCCCTTTCCCCTCCCCATCCCTCTCC
>NC_091556.1:41253749-41258749 GCF_042767895.1 Penaeus vannamei | reverse complement strand
CCCTTCCGTTAATATCCCTGTAATAGAGATTGCTGTTTAGCTTTTACTTTTCTTACATATTTCTTTCTCCCCCTCTCTCTGTCTCTCTCTTTGCTTCTTTCTTTTTTATTCTCTCTATCTTCCTCTCTCTCTCTCACTCACTCTTTCTCTCTCTCACTCTCTCATTCATTCACTCACTCACTCTGTCACTCTCTCTCTCTCTCTCTCTCTCTCGCACACTCTCTCTCTCTTTCTTTTCTTTCTCTCCCTCTCTTTCTCTTTCTCTCACTCACTCGCTCTCTCATTCTCTTTCTCTCTCCTCCACCACTCTCTTTCTCTCTTTCTCTTCGCCTTTGTTTCTGATACAGTCGCTCTCTCCGTCTCTCTCGTTACACCCACAAATCCTCTCTCTTTGCCCTTCGCCTCTCCTCCCACACTCCTCTCTTCCCCTTACGTCAAAGCATAAGTACGAGTTTTTTAAAATTAATGTAATGCCTTTCTAATTCTCATTAAGACCTCCTCTTACTCTCCGTCTTTCTGCTTCTTTATGTCTCTGTTATTTCCTTTCTCTCTCTCTCTCTCTTTCCCCCATCTCTCTCTTTTTTTCTCTCTTTTTGAATTTTCTCTCTTCTCTTTCTATATCTCACTCCGTGTTTCCCTTCTCTCCCTTTTCCCTTTCCTTATCTTTCTCTTTCTGTCCTATCCTCCCCTCCCCTCCGCTTCCCTTTCCTTTCTTTCCTTCTCCTACTCTTACCTCCCCTCCGTTTCCCTTTCCTTTCCTTCCATCCCCTACTCTTCCCTTCCATTTCCTTTCTTTCCTTCCACGAATATTCCCTTCCCTTCCATATCCTCCTTATCTCTCTCCCTTTCCTTTCATTTCCTTCCCTTTTCTTTCCTATCCTTCCCTTCCTTTCCCTTTCCCCTCCCTACCCTCCCCTACTCTCCCTATCCCTTTTCCCCTCCCTTCCCTCCTCTACTCTTCCTCTATCCCTATCCCTTTCCCTTTCCCCCTACCTTCCCTCCCTTACTCTTCCCTTCCCATCCCTTTCCTTTCTTTCCCTTATCCTCCTTATCTCTCCTCTCCCCCTTCCACCCCATCTATCCCCTCCTTCCTTTCTTTCCCTTACCCTCCTTATCTCTCCTCTCCCCCTCCCTCCCTCTTCTCCCCCCCTCCCCCTCCCTCTTCTCCCCCTTCCCTCCCTTCCTCCTCATTTCCCTCCTCCCTTCCTCCCCCTTCCCTCCTCCCTCCTCTCCCCTCTCCCTCCTTCTTCTCCCCCCTCCCTCCCTCCTCTCCCTCTCCCTCCCTCTTCCCCCCCCTCCCCCTTCCCCTCTCGACGTGGCCCTCGACGTGGCCCCGTTAAACTCCGGGCCGTCGTCTATGGCCATCCTGAATGCACGTCGTTAATTATCTCCTCGGTGGGTCTCGAAGGTCCCTGAAGGGCTTCCGTTGCGCCCCTCCTCCTCGTGCCTTCTTCAGGAGGGCTGCTCAGTGCGGCTTTTTAAGAGGAGGAGGAGGAGGAGGAGGAGGGGGGAGGAGGGGGAGGAGGAGGAGGAGGAGGAGGAGAGAGAGAAGGAGAACAGGGGATGGAGGGGGAGGAGAAGGAGGAGGAGGAGAAGGAGGAAGGAGGAGGAGGAGGAGGAGGAAGGGGAAAGGAGAAGAGATGGAGGAAAAGGAGGAAGAAGGTGGAGAAAGAGGAGGAAGAGAAGAAGGAGGAACAGGGGATGGAGGAGGGAGGAGGAAAGAAGGAGGTGGAGAAGGAGGAAGAGAAAGAACAGGAGGAGAGAGGAGGAAGATGGAAGGGGAGGAAGGAGGAGGAGGAGGAAGAAGAAGAACAGGGGGTGGAGGAAGAGGAAGAGGAGGAGGAGGAGGAAGAAGAACAGGGGGCGGAGGGGGAGGAGAATAAGGAGGAGGAGAAGGAGGAAGAGGAGAATAAGGAGGAGGAGGAGGAGGAGGAGTAGGAGGAGGAAGAGCGAGGGAAGGACATGGAGTGGGAGAGGGGGAGGAGGAGGAGGAAGAAGAAGAACCAGGGGATGGAAGGGGAGGAGGAGGAGGAAGAGGTGGAGAAGGAGGAAAAGATGGAGAAGAGGAGGAGGAGGAGAGGAGAACAGGGGATGGAAGGGGAGGAGAAGGAGGAGGAGGAGGAAGAAGAAGAACAGGGGTGGAGGGGGGAAGAGGGGGAGGGAGGAGAGAAAGAGGAGGAGGGGGAGGGAGAATAGAGGAGGAGGAGGAGGAGCAGGATGAGGAAGAGCAGGGAAGGACATGGATTGGGAGAGGGGGAGGAGGAGGAAGGAGGAGTTGGAGGAAGAAGCGGAAGGGAGGGGAAGGAAGAGGATGAGGAAGGAAAAAAGGGTAGGTACGAGGAGAAAGAGAGAGGAGGATAGGGAGAAGCAAGAAAAGGAGAAGGAAAACGAGACAAGAAAGAGAAACAATATAAAAAAGGCGAGGACGTGAAAAAATTAAAGGCGCGTGAGATAATTGGAAGGAGAGAGAGAGAGAGAGAGAGAGAGAGAGAGAGAGAGAGAGAGAGAGAAGAGAGAGAGAGAGAGAGAGAGAGAGAAGAGAGAGAGAGGGAGAGAGAGAGAGAGAGAGAGAGAGAGGGAGAGAGAGAGAGGGAGAGAGAGAGAGAGAGAGAGAGAGAGAGAGAGAGAGAGAGGGAGAGAGAGAGAGAGAGAGAGAGAGAGAAGAGAAGAGAAAGAGAGAGAGAGAGAGAGAGAGAGAGGAGAGAGAGAAGAGAGAGAGAGGAGGGAGAGAGAGAGAGAGAGAGAGAGAGAGAGAGAGAGAGAGAGAGAGAGAGAGAGAGAGAGAGAGAGAGAGAGAGAGAGAGAGAGAGAGAGAGAGAGAGAGAGAGAGAGGGAGAGAGAGCGGGGGAGAGAGAGAAAGAGAAAGAGAGAAAGAAAGAGAGAGAGAGAGAGAGAGAGAGAGAGAGAGGAAGAAAAAGAGAGAAAGGAAGGAAGAAAGAAAGACAGAGAAGAGAGAGAAGAGAGAGACACACAGACAGAGAGAAAAAGAGAAAAAACATAATAAAAAAACACCAGAAAACTCATATTAAAAAAGATCAAAGGAGACATTAAAACCAAACAAAAAAGAAAGGATAAAAGACAAAGACAAGAAAGAAAAGAGCACAAAAAAGAAAGCAAAAGGCGGTGGGCGTGGCTGGCTGCAATTTCCCTGATGTGTGTGCCGGGCGCTACTCCTTTATCTGTAGCCTGGCACACTGTACCCGTATCCACTCTTATCCGTCCTTATCCACTCTTATCCGTCCTTATCCACTCTTATCCGTCCTTATCCACTCTTATCCGCCCGTATCCACTCTTATCCGCCTGTTCACTTTTATCCGCCCGCATCCACTCTTCTTCGCCTGTGTCCACTTTTATCCGCCAGTATCCACATTTATCCGCCAGTATCCACTTTTACCCGCTAGTATCCACTCTTCGCCTCTGTCCACTCTTACCCGCCAGTATCCACTCTTACCCGCTAGTATCCACTTTTATCCGCCTTTACTCATCGTTATCCGGTGAGTACAGGCACCATTATGAGGCCCAGAATAGTTTCCTTGATTTTTTCTCTATCAGATGTTATTGGTAGAGATGGAAGAGAGAGAGAGAGAGAGAGAGAGAGAGAGAGTGAGAGAGAGAGAGAGAGAGAGAGAGAGAGAGAGAGAGAGAGAGAGAGAGAGAGAGAGACAGAGAGAAAGAGAGACAGAGAGAGAGAGAAAGAAAGAGAGACAAACAAACAGACAAAGAGAAAGAGAAACAAACAAACAAAGACAGAAAGAAAAAAAGAAAGAAAGAGAAAAAGAGAGAGAGAGAGAGAGAGAGAGAGGAGGGGTTGCGAGCATTTCGTTCGGCCTCGGGGACTCGCGCGCGGCTTCTCCACGACATAAACACGCCGACGGAGGATTTTCGACTCTAAGCATCAGTCAATCGCTGGCATCTCGACGACGACGACGACCCGCGGAGCGATAAAAATGGTCGGCGCTGAGCTACGGGTGTCACTAATCTATGGGCGTAATCTCCTCTTCCTCTTCCTCCTTCTCCTCCGTAATCTCTGCCTCTTCTTCCATCCTCAATCTTCTTTTCCTCTTCCTCCTTCTCCTCCGTAATCTCTGCCTCTTCTTCCATCCTCCTCCTCCTCCATTTTCTCTTCCTCTTCCTCCTTCTCCTCCATAATCTCTGCCTCTTCTTCCATCCTCCTCCTCCTCCATCTTCTCTTCCTCTTCCTCCTTCTCCTCCGTAATCTCTGCCTCTTCTTCCATCCTCAATCTTCTCTTCCTCTTTCTCCTCCATAATCTCTGCCTCTTCTTCCATCCTCCTCCTCCCTCCTCCTCCTCCTCAATCTCCTCTCTTCTCTCTCTTCCTCCTTCTCCTCCATAATCTCTGCCTCTTCTTCCATCCTTCTCCTCCTCCTCAATCTTCTCTTCCTCTTCCTCCTTCTCCTCCGTAATCTCCTGCCTCTTCTTCCATCCCCCTCCTCCCCAATTTTCTCTTCTTATTCCTACATTCCTTCCTTTCTCTTTCTCTTTTTTCTTTGCTCCCCTTCCCCCTCCTCCTCCTTCTCTTCTTCTTCCTCCTCTTCCTCCATCTCTACCTCCTCCTCTTCCTCCTCATCCTCCCCCACCCCACCCCCCTCCAACCATCTGCTCCGTCCTTCACCTTTCCCCCCTCATTCTCACCGTCCCCGTCCCCCTCTTCCCTCTCCCCCTACCCCCCTCTCCCTCTCCCTATCGCTTCCTGTCATCACCCTCAGCATATGCTTACGAAAATATGCTAAACGAGAGATCTAGAGTCACATTTGCATCGCACAGCTGAAGTAAGTAGGGCGAGAACTGATCATGCAAGAGGAATGCAAACGAAGACAAACAAAACAAACGACGGTAAACAAAACAAACGACGATAAACAAAACAAACGACGATAAACAAAACAAACGAAGGCAAACAAAACAAACGACGGAAAACAAAACAAACGACGATAAACAAAACAAACGAAGACAAACAAAACAAACGAAGACAAACAAAACAAA
>NC_091556.1:41221249-41228749 GCF_042767895.1 Penaeus vannamei | reverse complement strand
GGGAGGAGGAGAGAGAAGAAGAAGAAGGAGAAGAGGAGAAGGAGGAGAAGAAGAAGAAGAAGAAGAAGAAGAAGAAGGAGAAGAAGAAGAAGAAGAGGAGGAGGAGGAGGAGGAGAAGAAGAAGATGATGATGATGATGTTGATGATGGAGAAAATTATATAATAATAATAACGATAATAATAATAATGATGATGATGATAATAAGATGAAGGGGAAGGAGAAGATGATGATGATGAAGGAGAAAAAATATAATAATAATAATAATAATAATAATAATAATAATAATAATAATAATAATAATAATAATAACAATAATAATAATGATAATAAGACGACGGAGAAGGAGAAGAAAAAGCGGAAAAAAGAAAATGAATATGAAGATGATGAAAATCTAGAAAAGGAAGAAAAATATAAGAAGAAGAAGAAGAAGAAGAAAAAGAATAGAAGAAGAATGAGAAGAAAGAAAAAAAGAAGAAGAAGAAAAAAAAAGAAAAGAAGGAAGAAAAAGAAAAACAGAAGAAGAAAAAGAAAAGAAGAAGAAGAAAGAAAAGAAGAATAAGAAGGAAAAAAAGGTCTGGAGAGAAGGGGAAAAAAAAAGTTGTTTGCCCAAAGCAGTCAAGGTCGTTTGCGTAATTTCTGCGCGATCGGAGAGACAAGCCGCAGATATGCTAAATAGTTATAATTATGGACGACGAAATTTCCTTACAGAAGTGGCCTTTACGTGTTGTGCACCGCAGATGACTCCCCTCCCCCTCCCTCTCCCCCTCTCCCTCCCCTCTCCCCTCCCCTCCCACTCCCCCGCTCCCCTTCCCTCTCCTACCTATCTACCTCCCCCTCCGCCCTCCCCTTCCCTCTCCTACCGACTCCCCTCCCTCTCCCTCTCCCCCTTCCCCTTCTGCCCTTCCCTCCCCCTCTCCCCTTCTCACCTTCCCTCTCTCCTACCGACTCCCCTCCCTCTCCCTCTCCCTTCCCCTTCTCCCCCTCCCTCCCACTCTCCCCCTCCTTCTCCTACCTATCTACCTCCCCCTCTCCCCTTCTCACCTTCCCTCTCCTACCTATCTACCTACTCTCCTTCCTTCTTCCTTCTCCAATTTTCCTTTCGCTCTATTACTCTCCTCGATTCTCCCTACGCAAATCCTTTCTCCCTCCTTCCCCGCTTTTCTGTTTCCTATAATCTCCTCCCTCCCCCTTCCCCCTCCTCCTCCCTTCACACACTCCTATTACCCATACCCTTCCTCCTCCTCCCTTCCCTTCATCCCCCTTTCGCCCTCTCTCTTTCCACACACCTTTACCCCCTCCTTCTCCCTCCATCCCTTACCTCCTCCTTATTCCCCTCCTCCGGACACCGTCATCCCTTCCTTCCCCCTCTCCTCACACCCTTATCCATTTCTCCTCCCCCTCCATCTCTTTATCCCCTAACCGTCTCCTCCCTCCCCTTTACTCCTCCCTCCATCCCTTTACCCATTACCCCTCTCATCCCCCTCCACCTTCCCCCACTCCATCCCCCTTACCCTCTCCTCCCTCCATCCCCCTTACCCTTATCCCTCTCCATCTCCCTCCATCTTTCCCCACTCCATCACCCCCACCCCTTTCTCCTCTCCATCCTCCTCCATCTCACCCTCTCCATGCCCCTATCCCCCATATCCCTCTCCATCCCCCACTCCCACCCTCTCCTCCCCCATCCCCATTACCCTCTCCCTCCCTCCACCCCCTTACCCCTCCCTCTCCATGCCCTATCCACTACCCTCCTCCCCATCCCCCTTATCCCCTCTCCTCAGACCCCCCCCCCACCCCGAGTCCACAAGCCGCAAATGAATGTCCGCGGAGGCCAGGCGCTCCGGGCGTTGCATCCGTTTATGCAACACTGCGATAATATACTAGCAGGGAAATCCGCGTGCCCCCCCTCTCCACCCATGGTCCCTCTCCCCCTTGTCCTTCCTCTCCACCCGTGCCCCCTCTCCCCCTGGTCCCCACTCTCCACCCATGCCCCTTCCTCTCCACCCACGCCCCCCCTAGCCCCTCCTCTCCACCCATGCACCCCCTCCACCCCTTACCCCCTTACCCACCCTCCCCGCTTACTTCCCTACCCACACACCCCATGGCTCACAAATGCTCTTCCTCCTGGCACTCCAAAGGCACTATCGCTCCTCCTCCTCCCCTCTCCCCCTCATTTTGTGATACCCTCCTCCTCCTCCCCTCTCCCTCTTCCTCCTCCTCCTCCTCCTCCTCCCCTCTCCCCCTCACTTTGTGATACCCTCCTCCCTCTCCCCTCCCCCACCTACCTCCTCCCTACGTCCCTTCTCCCTCCCTCCTGTACCTTCTCACTTCCTCATTTCTCACCTTCCTCTCTTCCTCCTTCCTTCACCCCTCTTCCTTGCCTTTTACTTCCTCTTCTCTCCTTCCCTCTCTCCCTACCCCTCTACTCCTCCCCCCACCCTTTCCCAACCTCCCCCTTCTCCCCCTCCCCCCACCCCCGAGATCTCTGCCTCACATGTTTCACTTTCAAGCCAACATAGTGTAGCTTATATCTTTAATTCGTGTCTCGGTGTGTGTTTGTGGTCGCGAGTGGGGTGGAAGGTGGTAGGGTGGTGTCAGAATGTGGTGGAAAGTGGTAGGGTGGTGCCAGAATATGGTAGGATGGTGTCAGGATGTGGTGGAAGGTGGTAGGATGGTGTCAGATTGTGGTGGAAAGTGGTAGGATGGTGTCAGAATATGGTAGCATAGTTTCAGAATGTGGCAGAAGGTGGTAGGATGGCGTCAAAATATGGTAGGATGGTGTCAGAATGTGGTGAAGATGGTAACATGGTGTCAGAATATGGTGGAAGGTGACATGATGGTGCTCTTACGGTTAAAAATCAGGAGAATCACATATGGTGAAATTGCGAAGAATAGTGGCGATTGTGACCTTGATAGTGACCTAATCCTACTCGAGAGATGATGTCTGCGTAGTGTAAATAGAATAAAAAACAAATACTTCTACGGTGAAGCGAATCCACAAATCTTCATAACCCCAAGGTCACGGGTACAACATACCATTGAAACACACAAACAAACAAACAAAAAACCATTAACAAAGCGTCGACATCTCTTCCGGGCAAGAAGGGACGATCTACTATCACTAATTATCAGCCATAAATGAATTCGTGACGTCAAAAAAAAAGAAAAGAAAAAGAAAAATTACGAAACGAAGACAACTTGCGACAGAAGAGGAGCCAAGGTGGAACGGAGGTGAATCATGGAGACGCTTACGCAACGGTCTTTAAAGAGAGAAAAAAAAGTGATGGATGACAAAACCCACACACACACACACGCGCACGCACACACTCAGAAATATGCGCACAAAAACATGGTGGATCACACGAACACACACACACACGCGCACACACTCACAAACATACACATACACACACACACATACATACATACATAAATACCCGCACAAAACAAGAACACACACAAACACACACACACACAAAAGTAAATGAGAAATAAAACTAAACAAACGTACATGTTTACACGTGACTTTCTTACTGGGTGCATTTTGAGAGAGAGAGAGAGAGAGAGAGAGAGAGAGAGAGAGAGAGAGAGAGAGAGAGAGAGAGAGAGAGAGAGAGAGAGAGAGAGAGAGAGAGAGAGAGAGAGAGAGAGAGAGAGAGAGAGAGAGAGAGTGAGAGTAAAGAGAGAGAGATACCAGAGACAGAGAGAGAAAACAGACAGAGAAAACATACAGAGAACAGACACAGAAAGAAACCAACACACACACACACACACACAAAAGAACTTGAGAAAATAAAAAAAAATCTAACCAAATAACCTAAACAAAAACAAAACAAAACAAAAACATCCAACTCGAACCGAAAACCAGAGCAACAGTACCGAAACAACTGCGGTAACCATGTTGTATAGTATAGTATAGGTATATCTCTATCTCTCTCTCTCTCTCTCTCTCTCTCTCTTCTCTCTCTCTCTCTCTCTCTCTCTCTCTCTTCTCTCTCTCTCTCTCCCTCTCTCTCTCTGTCTCTCTCTCTCTCTCTCTCTCTCTCTCTCTCTTTATCTTTTTTTTGCCTCCGCCTCGAGATACAAGATAGAGCACAACGCGGAAAGGATCGTCGGCGTCGCGAGGAGGAAGGCTCCCAGGAATTCTCATGCGGGATATTTTTTTTCTTTCTCCCTCTCTCTCTCACTTAATCTGTATGTGTGTGTGTGTGTGTGTGTGTGTGTGTGTGTGTGTGTATGCATGTATGTATGTATGTATGTATGTATGTATATATGTATGTATGCATGTGTGTGTGTAAATATATAAATATAAATATAAATATAAATATGAATAAATAAATAAATAAATAAATAAATATATATATATATATATATATATATATATATATATATATATATATATATATATATATATATATATACAGAGAGAGAGAGAGAGAGAGAGAGAGAGAGAGAGAGAGAGAGAGAGAGAGAGAGAGAGAGAGACAGAGACAGAGAGAGACAGAGAGAGAGACAGAGAGAGAGACAGAGAGAGACAGACAGAGACAGACAGAGAGATAGAGATAGAGAGTGAGAGTGAGAGTGAGAGAGAGAGACACAGAATGACAGACACGGTAAACTCTTAAGCGATCCCGTGTCATCCCCTTCACGTCACCAAACGGCCTCAGAGTCGACACGGAGACGCCAAACGAGGACAAAAACCAGCCGAGGGAAAGGGACCGAGGGGAAGGGGCTGAAGGGAAAGGGGCCGAAGGGAAGGGGCCGAGGGGAAGGGACTGAGGGGAGGAGACCAAGGGGAAGGGGCCGATGGGGACAGGTGCGCGGCGGAACTCTTCGGGCCCTCCGACGCGCCCACAAGGTGATGCGGGGGAGGGGTAGGGAAGGGGAGGGGGGGGGATGGCCAATGGGGCGGGGGAGAAGGAAAGGGGAAGCGAGGAGAGGGAAGGGATGGACGAGGGAGAAAGGAGGAGGGGAAGAGGGAAATGAAGGGAAATGAAAAGAAAGGTGGAAAGGGAGAAAGTGGGAAAAGAGGAAAGGAGAAGAGAGAAGAGAGAAGAGAAGGGAGAAGAAGACGAAGAGAGAAAGAGAGAGAGAAAGAGAGAGAGAGAGAGAGAGAGAGAGAGAGAGAGAGAGAGAGAGAGAGAGAGAGAGAGAGAGAGAGAGAGAGAGAGAGAGAGAACGAGAAAGAGAGCAAGAGAGCGAGAGAGCGAGAGAACAAGAGAACAAGAAAACAAGAGAACAAGAAAACAAGAGAACAAGAGAACGAGAGAGAAAGACAGCGAAAGAGAAAGAGAGCGAAAGAGAAAGCGAGAGAGCGAGTACGCGAGCAAGCACTTGTACGTGTTTGTACGAGCGTTCCCGACGACCTTCGAAGAGAGGGATCAAGCGATGCCTAGTTAAGAGATAAGGAGGAGAGAATGAAAAGGGGAGAACAACAGAAGAAGAGAGAAGAGGGGACCAGAGAGGACCCAAGAGGCAGAAAGGGGAAAGGGGTAAAAAAAAAAAAAAAAAAATGGACGCAGGGAAGAGAGAAGAGGTGAGAAGAGAGGACCCAAGAGGCAGAAAGGGGAAAGGGGTAAAAAAAAAAAAAATGGACGCAGGGAAGAGAAGAGGAGAGAAGAGGACCTAAGAGGCAGAAAGGGGAAAGGGGTAAAAAAAAGATAAATGGACGTGGGGGAAGAGAGAAGATGAGAGAAGAGAGGACCAAAGAGGCAGAAAGGGGAAAGGGGTAAAAAAAATGGACGAGGGGGAAGAGAGAAGAGGTGCTGACAGAAACAACACGCGACGGTGAACAAAATTACAAGGAAATTAAAGTGGAGTGGCACTTCTTTCCTAGTCGATGGTAGTAAACAAGTCATAAAATACAAGTGGAGGAAAAAAGGGGCAGGCATGTAACAAAAAAGGAAAATAAAAATCCATACAAAAAAGGAAAAAAAAAAAAGGAAAAAAAACATACAAAATAGTATTAAAAATATACAAAAATAGTAAAATAAAATGGCAGCTAAAATAAAAAGCTAGAAGCCGAGTAAGGGAAAAAAGCTAATAAAAATGGACAAAAAAAAAAAAAAACACGACAGCTAACAAAACAAAAATTAAATGAAAACAAACGAAAAAAAAACATCTAACAACAGACCGAGGAGGTAGACACGAACAAAACACTAAACCGAAGGAATGGCAGTAACACTCGAGAAATAGCCACCCGAGGAGAGAGGAGCGGAACAAGGGCGTATGAGCCACCTGATCGGAGACACAGTACCTGCCCCGAGATTCCTAACACCTGACGAGTTTTAAGCATCCTATTAATAACTGCCGCGCCCTTACCACCTCACGCCATGGCACCGTCGGCAGCGCGGGTCACTTCGGCGAGAGGTGTGCAAGGGCGGGCGGCGTTCCATGTGATGAGAGAACGTGTGGTGAAAGAATGTGTGGTGAGGGAACGTGTGGTGAGGGAACGAGTGGTGAGAGAACGTGTGGTGAAGGAACGTGTGGTGAAAGAACGTGTGGTGAGAGAACGTGTGGTGAGGGAACGTGTGGTGTGAGTCCGTGTGATGAAAGTTCATGAGATGAGAATCCATGCTATGAGAGTCCATGCGATGAATCCTGCGTGTTGTGGTCCTTCCGAGAGGTGGAGAAGAGAGGAGAGGGAAAAATGGATAAAATATCGACTGGATGACACGTCGAAGAGGAGACACGTCAGCGGTGACGGATGATCTGACGTGTGACCGACGTGTACTTGAAGCTGTCAAGGGGCGGCACTCCACGCACACACATAAGCGCGGCGCTCAGTATGCTTACACATACTTACATTCAAATACAGTACGTAAATACACACACACACGCACATACACGCACACACACACACATACACTAACGCACACACACACACGCGCACAGACACACACAATTCATAGATACCCTTACCTTCAAACGCACACAATAGCCCTCTCAACACACACGCCCTTGGCAAGAGCCCTATGTCACTCTTGTACCCCGCGCTAGACAACAGCCACTTCCGAGGGCATCCTTCCCCACAACAAGCAGCGTTTCCCCTTCACGCCCCCGCCCCCCGCCCCTCGGTCGTCCTCCAGCGCCGACGCCCGAGAAACAGACGCCCTTTTACGCGGCTCCGGAGGGCTCTGAGCGCCGTGACTCGGGTGCTGTTGCCGGTGCGTTGGGAAGCGACTTCAGAAGAGAATTCGTCCGCGTGCTTTGCGTGTTGTTGGTTCTTTGCTGCCTTGAACGAGGGAGACAAGAGGGAAGACAAAACCGTGTGATAGGAGCGGCGGGTCCTGGCGGGGAGCTCACGAAGTCCTTCTCTTTTCTGACACTCACGACACGGCGGCGCACTCGCCCTGATAATGGCACTCGAGCGTCACACGCAGAGACGAGTCACCGAGTCACAAGGGCCTCCTCGAGTCCGAGATAGGCCGTGAGAGCACAGGCACGACTCACTATGTGCGGGTCGCGAACGGGAGTGCCTGGGCTGGGCAGGTGGCGACCCC
>NC_091556.1:41198749-41203749 GCF_042767895.1 Penaeus vannamei | reverse complement strand
ATCGAAATACTATCAAAAGTATTACATAACAGTAATAGCAACAGTAATAATCATCATCATCATCATCATAATTACAATTACAACAACAATAATAACAATGATAATGATAATAACAGCAGCAACAATAATAGCGATAACAACAAAAATAATAACAATAGTGACGACACAACAAAAATAACAACAAAATAATAACAAAAATATCAAAAATAATAAAAAAAACAAAAAATAACGTCATAATAATAACAATAACAATTATAGCAAGAAACCATAAACAACAAAACAAGAAATAAGAAACAAAAATTATCACCCGCCATCTATAATAATGAATATATCTGTTGACAGTAAACATAATCAAAATAAAACTCGGTAAATCCTTTTACTGGATATACAATTTTCATAAAATTCCGTTGTACACTTGAAATAATTCAAGTATTATCATCAACATAACGTGAATTAATATTTTGAATTCCATAACGCGTGTGCGGGTGTGTGTGTGTGTGTGCGTGTACGATTGTGTCTATATATGCATATATACACAAGGTCTTATATAAATATTTATATAGACCTTGAATATACATACATATGAGTATGAGTGTGAGTATGAGCGTGAGTATGAGCGCGAGTGTGTGTGTGCGTGTGTTCGTGCGTACGTGTGAGTGTGTGTGTGTGAATATGAGCGTGAGTGTGTGTGTGTGTGTGTGTGTGTGTGTGTGTGTGTGTGTGTGTGTGTGTGTGTGTGTGTGTGTGTGTGTGTGTGTGTGTGTGTGTGTGTGTGTGCGTGCGTGTGTGCGTGTGTGCGTGTGTGCGTGTGTGCGTGTGTGCGTGTGTGCGTGTGAGTGTGTGTGAGTGTGCGTGAGTGTGTGTGCGCTTACATAAAGGGCTTAACATAACTAGTAATATTTTATCTCGTATTCTCCGTCGTGTCAGCGGGATGTATATCAAATTACCATAATTTCTGTTAACCTATAATATATAAACATTATGCTGATATTAACTTGAATTCGTGGAATCTAGTCATAATGATCGCAATGTTTTTTTTTTTAATTATCAATTGCCCGAAGGCCGCAGACATACAAGAAGAGTACACGCAAACAGATGAATAGATAGATATGAATAGATAGATATGAAGAGAGAGAGAGAGAGAGAGAGAGAGAGAGAGAGAGAGAGAGAGAGAGAGAGAGAGAGAGAGAGAGAGAGAGAGAGAGAGAGAGAGAGAGAGAGAGAGAGAGATAGAGAGAGAGAGAAAGAGAGAAAGAGAGAAAGAGAAAGAGAAAGAAAAAAGAGATAGAAAGAGAAAGAAAAAGAAAAAAAGAGAGAGAAAGAGAGACATGCAGAGAAAAAAAAATGTATATATACAAAAAAAAAAACACGAACCACATTGTAAAATCAGTCAAATAAAGCGAAGAGGAAAAAAAATAACGCATACCATTAGGGTAAACCGCTTATCAGTTTTCCATTTCCTCGCCTCTTATGCGCATGATAACCCTAATACTACTATCACTTTTTATCGCCGATTTTATTCTTTTCCCATATCCTTTTTTCGTCTTTTTCTGTCTTTTCTTTCCATCCGCTCAGCCTCGGCAGCTCACCAGCGGCATTATTATACAACAAAAGAAATTATTAAAAAACAACAAAAAAAAAATCAGCAATCGGATTATAGTATTGGGAATCGAATGACGTAATTCACCCTTTTCTGTCGTTCACTATCGTGTTCTGAATATCAAAAAGAAAAATCTAGTCTTTGTGATTATTACCGAGTGAGATTTCTGAGAGTAAATACTATCAACCAAGCAAGGAAGCAAGCAATCTATCAGATAGTCAGTTAATCAGTCTCCTCCATCTCTCTCTCTTTCTCTCTCATTCACTTATTCACTCACTCAATCAATCACACACGCCCTCTCTTTCTCTCTCTCTCTATCTCTTTCTCACCCACTCTCTCTCTTTCTCATTCACTCACTCTCTCTCTCTCTCTCTCTTTCTCTTTCTCACTCTCGCCTATCTTTAATCCATACATTTCTTTTAATTTACAAAAATACAAACACATCAACAATCGCAGAGTCAACTCCACACGCAAAAAAAAATCCACTGTACCCAACTAAACCTATAAAAAACACATTGACTTTAATTCCACAAATAGCATATCGTGGGCGTGAGCAAGAGCAGAGAGCGGACGGCGGTCACATGCAGCGTGGGCGAGTACACAGCCGAGGCGAGAGCTGATGTGAACTCGTGCGAGAGAACACCGCCCATTGTTTGTTTGTTTGTTTGTTTGTTTGTTTGTGTGTGTGTGTGTGTGTGTGTGTGTGTGTGTGTGTGTGTGTGTGTGTGTGTGTGTGTGTGTGTGTGTGTGTGTGTGTGTGTGTGTGTGTGTGTGTGTGTGTGTGTGTGTGAGATGAGTGCATTAATTGTAGATGCTGGCTTATTTTTCGTATGGTTTTATTATTTTTGTCGCGTGAGAGCTCATGTGAAAAGGTTCGGGTGTGTGTTTTCTGTGCGTCACATTTTGTAGATGTGCTTGTGTGGATATTGTGTGGATGTGCCGGTGACGTCCTAGGATTTTCAGAGGAAGGGGGGGAGGGGGCTGAGAGGAGCGTTGCGACTCCACTATAAATATACTTCAAATATGAAAATTGATGTGGTTTTGGGTAATTCCAAATTTGCTCCTCTCTTATACACAAAATAAATGATTCTTACCAATCATAATACGCTTGCATATTTTGGCACATTACGTTAATCACGTAATTGTAAGCATGTTTATTAATAATGATTAATAGATCGACTTGCAGTTTCAAAGGAATTTCAAGACATATTACGCTCTGCACAGTCGTATTCCTTCCGATTCCTATGTGTAAAGACCACATATTTTAAGAATAATTTCATAGGCTATACTATGGTCCGGATATCTGAAGACCTCAAGGTAACGCATGCATTAATTACATGTTTTTTCTCTCTCTGCCTATACCCTTCTACATCCGTAAAGAGAAATAGAACCTACAATACCTCATGCAATATAAAACCTACAACACATGCAATAAAAAACAGGTTAGAGGAAGAGCAGAAGAAATTGCACACAGGGAAATAGAGTTGCGGAGGAGACGATCGAACAAGAGAGTCCTGACGAAAACCCACCTGAGCGAGACTCCACCGCCCATCTCTCACACGAGTCGAGGTCAGCTCGGGTCACGGTTTCGTTGCTCTGCCTCACGTCCTCCGAGATCAGGACGTAGGGAACTTTGACCTCGGGCGTTGTGCCGTCTGCGGGGTCTCCGGTCGCCTGTGCAGAGACTGTCAGGAGCTCGTCTTTCACCAGCGTGGGTAAGAGCTCCACAAACTGTTCTCCTTCAAGGCTCAGGAGCTCCTCGGAGACGGTAGGGCCTGCGTCCACTCCCCAGCCGTCTATCAAGGGAGGACTCGGGGAGGGAGTGCGGGCCGACGGTTCCGAAACATGTAGTCTGAATACGATTAATTCGCTTGCCTCGTCTCCTTCCCCTCCTTCCGTAACCCCTGGATTGGCGTCTTCCTCCTCTGCGAAGACTGTGTCCTCTTCCGAGATGCACACTTTTCCCACGATCATCGACTCGGGGTTGTTTATAAATAATTCGAGCTCCTCACTTCTCTCGGATTCTAGGGAAATGGCAGCAAGTTCAACGTTAGCTTTTGTATTCTTATCGGCTTCTTCTTCTTCCTCATCGCTCTCACTATCAGAGTCTGGGTACATTTTGTGTAAAGGAAAACGGGACTCATTTTGAGCTGAAAGAAAACGATTCTCTTTGTTTTCGGGGGAACTAATACAAACGGTGGAGTCGCCAACAACGTCGTCATTTTCCGTCAAAGGAGCTTCTTTGATGTCAGAATTACCCTCGTCAAGGAGGTTCTCTTTAGAACTTGCGGAAGAAAGAGGATGTGTAGTGAAGTTGACAGGCGGAGGAGTACCTGTGCTGCTGCTGCTGTAGTCACTTTCAATGTGCGTTCCCGTCGAGCCTTGAGTGGACACAGACGATTTTCTTTCGTTACCTTCCGAGTTACTGGAAGTTCGAATTTTTCCACAGATTTTTGAACGAATTAATTGGTCATGCATGCTATGTGATTCCTCAAATACCGAATGTGTATCTCTTGAAGCATTACCTACGTTACCTTTAGTTCTATGAACTTCGTGTGCGTCAACACTGGATATTTTTGTATGTAGTGTTCTACTGTTATCAAGTCCTTTATCTTCGCTCTTCGTAACAGAGGCGATTGTGCCCGGCTGATTCTCTGTGCCCCCAAAGAGAAGACCTTTAAGATATGCCACTCGGGAAGGTCGTTCTGTGTTCGAGAGACGCTTTGGAGACCCGTTTTCACCCTTGAGGAAGGTCTGCTTCTCACCGCTTTCCTGTTTCTGTATGCTCTCGCTGAGCGGCTTCTTACAGGCCTCCGATTCACCTGCTTCGTCGGCAGAATCTTTCCTTATTCTCTTTAGGTGATAATGGTATTCTCTCTCGGTTATCAGGCGGAAGGGAACCTTGTCTTCCAAAGTTCCGGTTGCTTCCGTTGCAATTTCTTGTGCTTGCGTTTGTGTTGGAGGTTCAGTTCCTTTCTGGTTTTCACTCTCGTTGGTTGGACTACGTACTGCGTCGTCCACATTCTCTTCTGGATGTGCAACCGCTGTGCCGATATGTTCGAGACTCCCTGCTATCTCCGTCTGGCTTACCGACAAGTTTTCACCCTGTTCTTCGAGAGGCTTCCCCTGTGAGTCGCTGCTCTCGTCGCCGCTCAGTGAAGGGTCAGGGTCGCAGCGGAATCCCTCGGGAGGTGTGATGATGACCTCTGTGACAGGCGTCGGGGACGATGACGTGGAGGAGGCTTCCGCATGGCACGTCCGGTTGGAGGCTTCTGACGACCTGCAAAGGGATGACTCTTGCACTTCGAGGGAACAGTCCGGCGGATCGACGTGTATTCGCTCTTGGTCTGCTGCCGAGGAAACGCTCCCAGCTGACGACTCTGGAAATTCTCTCTCCTCC
>NC_091556.1:41186249-41193749 GCF_042767895.1 Penaeus vannamei | reverse complement strand
TTATAATATCATTATATGCAGACAATTTACTATTGTTATTGTTAAGATATTATCACTAATATTGCTGTGTGTTCATTAGCTGTGTGCTAATTTTGGAGGAGCATGAGAGACTGGAGTACCGTAAAGACGGTCACAGGGGCTCGGCTAACGCTATCCCATTCTCTCTTGCTCCTTCTTCGCCTCGGCATTATCGCAATGATGATAATCGGCAAAAGAAATCAGGAATAGTGATGATAATATCGTAACAACAACAACAATAGTAAATGTACAAGTAATGGTAATAGCAATTGTAATAGTAATAATAATAAAAAACAATAATAAGGATAATAATAATGATAGTAATAATAGCAATAATAATAATAATAACAACAATAATAACAACAACAGCAATAATAACATTAACAATAATCATAAT
The DNA here is from genome assembly GCF_042767895.1 of Penaeus vannamei. Lineage (NCBI taxonomy): Eukaryota > Metazoa > Arthropoda > Malacostraca > Decapoda > Penaeidae > Penaeus > Penaeus vannamei. Next base: position 41,193,334 of record NC_091556.1, on the reverse strand, counting down.
AATGAATAATGATAATAATAGCAATAATAATAATAATAATAATAATAATAATAATAATAATAATAATAATAATAATAATAATAATAATAATAACAACAACAACAATAATAACATTAACAATAATCACAATAAAACAGTAAATACATATACCAAAGCCACAATCAAAGTAACAGGCAACTCCTCGCCGCTGTCAGCCATTAAAAAAATCATAAATTACTCCAATGCAAAAAAAAAAAAAAAAGGGTCAACGACTGATCTAATTGAGTTTCATGTCACTCATCCCGATGCTAGCCGCTCGCCCGCTCACTCAAACGATGCAAACGTCTATTTAATGCATTTTTTGAGTGAATAGTTTCGCTGTCACTGTCCCCACTTCTCTCTTTCTCTCTTGTTCTCTCTCTCTCTCTCTCTCTCTTGCTTTCTGTTCCTCTGTCTCTGTCTGTCTGTGTGTGTGTGTGTGTGTGTGTGTGTGTGTGTGTGTGTGTGTGTGTGTGTGTGTGTGTGTGTGTGTGTGTGTGTGTGTGTGTGTGTGTGTGTGTATGTGTTTGTACTGTGTGTATATATATATATATATATATATATATATATATATATATATATATATATATATATATATATATATATTGCTCTCTATATCTCTCTTGCTTTCTATATCTCTCTCTCTTACTCTCCCCCTCTCCCCCTCTCTCTCCTGCTGCCCTTTCCATCTCTCTCCCTCTCGCCCTTTCTCTCTCAATTTCCCTTCTCCCCTTCCCTCTTCTCCTCTCTCTCTACCTGTCCTTCTCCCTCTCTCACTGTCTTCATCCCCTCACGCTGAACGAAGGAATAGTCTCCAATTACCATAAAAGGACATGGTGAAAAAAATATGTTACACTTCTAATATTTCATTTCATCATTACTAACTCCGTTGTCATAGCAACAATAACAGTGAAGGAAGTCGAAGCAGTGAGAAAATAATGGTAATAATTACATTAATAAGAGTGATGATGATGAATACTAATAGTGGTAATCGTAAGAATAATGATGATGATGATAATGATTATGATAAAAGACAATGATAATAACCATAGAAACAAAAATGGTAAAAATATAATAATAATAATAATAACTACAACTAAATCAATTTTGGAATACCAAAAAATTCTTAAAAATGATGATGATAATGATGATGGTAAAGATGATGATGAGGATAATACTAATAACTATACTGATAATAATAAAATCATCTATAATAATAACTTTGATATTGATGATCATAAGGATAGCAATAATAATAATAATGATCACAATAACAGTAAAAACAATAAGAAGAAATAATAGAAAAATATGATGATGACGATAATAAGAATAATGGTAATAATAATGACAATAACTTAACAGCAACAAAAACATAACAACAATAATACCAATAATAGCTGTAGTAATAATAATGATATCTATATTAATATCAAGCAGAGAAACTAGAGGAATCATAGTGATGAAATAATGATTATCATTGTGTTTATAACACTATCAATTACTATCACAGTGTTTGTGATAGTTATAATGATCACAACAATAATAGCGACTTGTAATGGTAATGGTAATAACAATGATAATGAAAATGAACATGAAATTGAAAATTATAATAACAATAATAATAATAATAATAATGATAATAATAATAATAATAATAATAATAATAATAATAATAATAATAATAATAATAATAATAATAATGATAATAATAGCAATACATTAACATCAACGATAATAATAATTATAATAATAATAATAACATTAACATTAACGATAATAATAACATTAACATTAACGATAATAATAACATTAACATTAACGATAATAATAACATTAACATTAACGATAATAATAACATTAACATTAACGATAATAATAATATACAACAATTATAACAATAATAGTGATGATCATGACGATGATGATGATGATAATAACAATAACAACAATAACAATAGTTACAATAATAATAATAATAATAATAATAATAATAATATAATAATAATAATAATAATAATAATAATAATAATAATAATAAATAAAAATAATAACAATATTAATAATAACTGCTGTCATAAAAACAACGGCAAAAATGATAAAGATAATAACAATAATACCAACAATAATAATAATGATAACAATAACAGCTCTTATTACTACCATGGGTATAAAAACTACTAACTGATAATAATAATCGGACCACTACTAACATTATTACCAATATCTAATAAAATTTACCATCATGAATAATAAAAAAACAAATAGAATATATGAGGTAAGCATCTGAAAATACATCCATTGTAAAAATAAAACACCATTTACACCAATTTCAAAACTGCACGCAATCAAAAGCAATAGAAACAAAGTAAGACCAATCAAAAAGCCAATAAAAAGAAACAATACAATCCCTTCAATAACAATCATAAAAATAAAAAGAAAAAAGAAGAAATTTTACTATGTAGAAAAAGGGAATTTTCTCTGCTATTTAGTTAACTAAAGTGTAAGGTTAACTTTAAATTTACGCCCTAATTACCGAACTGTAAATCAATGACCATTCTTATAAATATAACAAAAATACCAATGTGAAACGGGATTTTAGGACTGGGTAAAATGAAAACATTTCTTACGTCGTAGAAAACAAACTGTACACGCGCTCTCTGACCCTCCCAGCCTCTCTCCCTGTACACCCTTATCCCAGCTCACCTTACCCTTCACCCCCGGACCCACCCCCACCCTTAACCCTACCCTAACCCCCCCCCTGGTCCTTACCCTTACCTCTACCCTAACCCCTCCCCAGGCCCACATCCATCACCTCCACCCCTACCCAGCACCCCCACACTCACCCCCAACCTCCACCTCCCCACCCCCACATCGTAACAAACATCCTCATCTGTTATTTCATCGTGGGTCACCGACCTTGCCCCCCTCCCCTCCCCCTCCGACCCTATCAGCCCCTTTTCTTTTTCACAACCAAAACACAATACTTCCTGGTTCGTTGACCTGGCATGACCTCTCCCCTGTTCGCTTGAGGCTATTGTCCCTTCAGAGGTCATCCGTACTTTCACTTGCCCTTCCTTACCTTACCTTACCTCTCCTCTTCCCTTATTTCTTATTATTATCATCATTTATTTCTTTTAATTTTACTAATATCATCTAGTATAAATTATCGTATCACCATAATGGCTTTCATCCGAGGTCAACCACAGACACTTCCCCGGAGGTTAAACACCCAATTCAAAAAGGTCAACAAAGGTCAGGGTCATGCTGAGAAAAGGAGGGGTAGGGAAGGAGGGAGGGGAGAAGGGAGGTATTCCAATCTAACGGAAATCATACCCCACTAATACCACAAGGTCGAAAATCTACTTCCTTCCAAGGGTAAAATGATCCTTACAGCGGCCAGACAGAAGGTGATCGGTAACTAAGACTCTTTTTAAGAAGTGGGATCGTATAAAGAGGCGATTTGGTCCCTTCGCTCCCACACTCACCCGCGGACTCTTCAGGGACAACATACCGACCGCTTCTGCACGACAATCTACACCAACTTTAACTTCTCAAACATGAAGGTTAGTAAAATCAACGTTTTCTTCCCATGTTGTATAATGAATGAAAAAAACACATTACCGTGTTGATATTATGGTAGAAAAACCCACGATGCAGAAACTAGATTTACTGCTGTCCCACTTGTTTCAATAAATCTAGTTTGTGCATCGTGGGTTTTTCTACCATATAATAATATAATATTTAGTCACGTTTTATTGTTCACTACGAGCTTTCCCACGCACATAAATCCTAATTTTCTATAAATTTCCCAAGAATTATCTATTTTTTGGCGAATTGATCAAATACATTCAAACAATGGCTCTCTAAAAGGCATATTTAAAAGTCTATTACACGTTTCGATTGTAAAATGTGAAGAATCATCGAGTTTTCAGAGGATGTCACTCTTCAGAAACAGTGTCAAGCAAGTGTTGACTTCTAAGCGATGTTCGTTAAGCGTCCGGTGTTATTCTCGCGTTTAAAATGTTATTCGCCTTTTCAGTGTTATTTTTACCAGTCTATTTCTAACATCTTTTGTTTTTCACGTTCATTATCCCCCTTTCGCTCTCAAAGTAACTTTTTTGCGTTATTTTTGTTTCGACGCTATTTCTAAGTTTAATTATTCTCCAGTCCGGTTATATTTCGCCTTCAATGTTGTTTTTGCTTCGATATTAACTTTGGTCATTCATTTTTTTATATATACTTTGACGCAGCATTTATTTCCACGATCAGCATCTCTGTTCACGATGAATGTTATTTTTTCACGTTAACTCTTACTGTTCCTTACTGTTTACCTATCAAAATCACCATTCAAAATAAACGTTATTTTTCTCCCTTCATTTTTTCTTCTTTGTAGATGTTCGTTTCATCTGTTGGCGTTGGCTTCGGCTGCGAATTCCATGTCCTTTTTCAGTCTCTCGTTATTTTTCACGTTCCATTCTATCCATCCCATTCCAAAAACATCATCCACTCTTCCTATTTTCAACCAAAATAAAAATTCCCATCCAACATCATCCTCAAATCTCACTATCATCATTTTATCCATCTTTTTTCTTTCCAGGTGTTCGTTTTCTCCGTTTTGCTGGCGTTGGCTTCCGCTGCGCCGCAAGGAAGGGACAATCTAACTAAACTTGAGGAGGAAACCCAGTATGTGCCGGTGAGTCGAGAAGCATTTACGTTCACATCCCTCGGATCATTAATCATCAGTGATAATCTGTAATATGTTTCGACGTGTAATTTATTACCGTGTTAAACGACTACTTCTACACATCTCCGTATATGTATATATATATATATATATATATATATATATATATATATATATATATATATATATATATACACACACACATATATATATATATATATATATATATATATGTGTGTGTGTGTGTGTGTGTGTGTGTGTGTGTGTGTGTGTGTGTGTGTGTGTGTGTGTGTGTGTGTGTAAATATATAAATATATAAACATATAAATAAATAAATAAATATATAAACATATAAATAAATAAATAAATATATAAACATATAAATAAATAAATAAATATATAAACATATAAATAAATATATATATATATAAATATATATATATATAAATATATATATATATAAATATATAAATATATATCTACATCTATATATATATATATATATATATATATATATATATATATATATATATATATATAACAAACACACACTAAAAACAACAACTCTGACCCCCTGCCCCTCCCCCCTCCTTCCAGCAACCCTTCGCCTATAACTACAACATCGCCGACGAGATCGGGGCGGTGCGGGCGGCCCACGTGGAGGAGGGCGACGGCGACGGCAAAGTGCGCGGATCCTACTCCTACGTGAGGCCCGACGGAGTCCTGCAGACGGTCAGGTAAGCGTCCTTTGTGATTTTTGGTTTTCATTCGACAGCTCTTTATCTTTTCTTTCTCCCTCTCTCTCTTTCTCTCGGTCTCTCTCTCTTCTTCTCCCTCCCCTCCCCTCCTTTTCTTTCTCCCTCTCTCCCCTACCTCATTCTTCCCCCTTCCCTTCCCTTCTCTCTCTCTCTCTCTGAGACGCTTAAATATTATTTTCCTTCGCATTTTTTTTTTTTTTTTTGAGACGCTTAAACGTTTCTTGTTGATTTCCATCGCAATTTCTTGAAAAAAGTGAAATGAAATTGCGAAATCTTTGCATCCCAGTCTACGCGTTCGTCTTTCCTTTGTTTTTAGAAGAGCATAACTGGTCAAAAGTCAATGAAATCTTTTCCACCACCAACTCATATCGGACAAAATATGTATATAATAAAATGATAAGTATAATGATAACAAAAACAATAATCATCATAATAATCACCACCATCAATAATAATAATAATAAATAATAATAATCACAATCATATTTTTTTAACCATTAATAATAATCAGCAATAATGATGATAATGATAATAATAACAATAATAGTAACAAGAACAACAATAATAATCATAACAATAACAAATATCCCAAAAACATCAATACCAACAACAACAGAAAACAATGACAATAACACCCCCCACCCCAAAAAAAAAAATCCTTTCTCCGACCCCCGTTAACCTCCCTCCCCCCCTAAACGCCCTCCCCCTCCCGCAGGTACGTCGCCGACGAGAAAGGCTTCCGGCCCGAGATCCTGGAGGAGGAGGCGCCGGGCTTCGAGGTGGCCAACCCCTCCGGCACCTCCAAGTTCAGCGTGCAGCTCCCTCACGCGGAGGAGTTCGGCGTGGAGCTCTCCGCCCAGGAGTACGACCAGTACAAGGAGGCCGCCAGACTGAGAGAGCTTGAGGAGCAGAGCCAGAAGGAGAGCCAGAGTTAGAGCTTGTGAGCTTAGGGCTAGAGTTAGATCTTACGAGCTTAGAGCCAGAGTTAGAGCTTAGAGCCAGGGTTAAAGTTAGAGCTTACAAGCTTCGAGCCAGGGTTAGAATTAGAGCTTGGGTTTGAGCCAGGGTTAGGGTTAGAGCTTACGAGCCTAGAGCCAGGGTTAGAATTAGAGCTTGGGTTTGAGCCAGAGCCACTGCAGAGCCTGGGTTCGAGCTTAGGTTCGAGCCAGAGCTATACAGTAGAACCTTGTTTAGAGGCGAGATTCGTGTCAGAGCTGCAGTAGAGCCAGAGCTGGACCTACAACCAGACATAAAACACCACAATAAGCCAGAGCCAACCCAGAGCCACCCCGAAGGAAATCAATACAATACCAGAACATCTTCGCAATTTTTCAACTTCATCTTTTCCTCCCTCCACTTTCCATCCACGAAGAAGCAATTGACAAAGCAAAATCGGAGATAAGACGGAGACTTGCTTCAGAAATGGTCATCATTTTCATTTTCATTGTGTATATTGCTTTTATATGTTAATTCTCGTAGTGACGTGATGACGGTCATATACTCCGTCACACTGTGATAAACCCCTTTTATCATAGTATAAACTTTATTAAAGATTCGATAAAAAATACCTGATGTATTATTATGCCAGATATAACCATAAATATATAACGAAAGAGAAAGAAAGA